>NC_135497.1:230353644-230517619 GCF_052857255.1 Amblyomma americanum
CGATTGACTCTGGTTAATGACACAGCAAGCAGTCAGCTCCCCGTGATAAAAATAATCCCTTCTCCTTAATCCATGTTTTTACCGGCAACGTATCCATGTGTAAATTAAAAAAAAAAGTCTTCACACACGCTGGCACCACCATTTTCCTTACACAAAGATCGGTACATTGGCTCTTGGAAGACACGATCACGCAAATCTTTGAGCAGTTGCTTACGCGTGACATTTTAAAAGTATTCCAAACTGAAATGAGCATTTAGAAACCAGAAATTAAGATCATTTCTTTCAAAAATTGACTTGCACTGTATCGTAACCCATCTACAGGGGAAATAACATAATTTGGCAAAGCCGGAGAAAGGCTGACTTGAATAAAACTTCGCAAGAAAGGGTCGCGCTGATCCCAAATAAACATAAATCTTGACACCACTTGCCTCAGGTACAAGTGCGGCAAGGCAAGATTCCCCTTTTTCCCAAACGCACAAAGAGATGATCAGGCTTAGTCCTCTCCCATGAGGACTGTTAAAAACTGCGAAGAGACGATGAAACTTTTGAATGCTAAGTCGAGAGCACGAAAGGACCTGCAGCAAAATACACACTTTTCAAACCACAAATATATTACATACGTTTGTTCTTGCAAAAATAGGCAGGTCCCCTCCTGGCCATTTCTGTGTACGCGAGGACGACTTCTTGAATCTTTTTTTCTTCCAAAAGTAATCGTTATCTCGATACCTGCCGAGAGGAACCCCAAGGTATTTGGAAAGGACATGCGACCATTTTGCACATGCATGAAACCTAGGCGCTGATGCCCAGTTTCCCTGCCAAAGGCCCATCCATTTGTCCTGATTAACAGTGCTATCTGTTACATCACAAAACCTGCGAACAACTGATGCATCGCACGTTCTATGCTGCTCTGGTCGCTACAAAAAAAATGGCCGCGACATCTGCCTAAGCGAATACTTTAATTTCGCAGGCTTCGGGTTCGAATCCGGGAATACAGGTGTTATTTATTACATTCCGGCAAAGTGGCTCTAGGTACATAGCAAAAAGTAACAGTTACAATGGACAGCCCTGCCGCACGGATGCTCTAACCGCAATTCTGTCTGTAAGCTTCCGGTTAACAACCAGAATCGTTGTACAGTTACTATGTTATCTCTCCAATACAGACATGTTCAAGCCGCCGCGGTGGCTCAGTGGATATGGCGCTCGGCTGCTGGCCCAAAAGGCGCGGGTTCGATCCCGGCCGTGGCGGTCGAATTTCGATGGAAGCGAAATGATAAGAGGTCCGTGTACTGTGCGATGGCAGTGCACGTAAAAGAACCCCAGGTGGTCGAAATTATCTGGAGACCACCACTACGGCGTCCCTCATAGGCTTAGTCGCTTTAAGACGTTAAGCCCCTTTAAACCAAAGAAACCTAAACCAAACAGGCATGTTCAAAGATCTTAATCAATATCACGGCAGACACGGTGAAAGGCCTGTTCTAAATAAATTTTCAATATTCCGACTCGCCTAAAATCGGCATCGCAACATTCTAGTATACTCCGAGAGACAAGAACATTGGTGAGGACGATCCGCCCTTGAATTCCGCACGTCTGGTGGGGGCCTACCAGGATGTCTATAACTGACTGCAATCGTTTGTCTTCAGCTTTTAATAAAAGTTTACAAGCAAAATTAGTAAGCGTTATCGGCCGATAACCGAGTACTTGCTTAAGCTTAGCAGGATCACACTGCTCCATCCCCGCAGCCCTACACCCCGCGCGCTAGACTGCCAATCTCTCGCGCTGGGTTTGGGTGCCGTGGTCTTCATCAACTTCCACACGGGCATCGCGAACAGATCATCTTCGCTGGCCACTGCATATGAGCCGAACACCCTGCGGGTATCGTGCTTTCGCATTCGCAGTACGTTAGCCTTAAGTACCCTCTGTATTTTTATTGATGAAAGAAGGCGCAGGTGGGGTGATTTTGCCCTGGGCCACTATCTCATGCGCTGACTCCTCGCAGTCCTGGACGCCATGGGTCGTCCTCCGGCCGGTTTGTTGGCAGGCTCGACAGGCGCCCTGGGCGCGTACGACGAGTGCCTGGCCATCTCGGTGCCCGGCGGCGACGAGCCGACCTCTGCAGAGGCCTTCCGCGGCCAGTACTGCACGCTGTACGTGAAACCCGAGATGACCGACCGCTTGATGGACGTGCTGCAGCGCTTGCTCGACCAGTATCCGCCAGCCCTCCGGGTAAGGAACACAAGCTGGTGTAGGATTTATGCCACCGCGCCACCCAACTGTCCCGCCGCTTTCCATTGTGCAGCCGCCCTGCTCACGACCTTGTGGATGTATTAAGGGGACTCTGAGGACAAATAGAAATTGGAGTCCTGTATCGCTCTGCTGGCCAATCACAACAGGAAACGAAATCAACTTTTTTTCAATATTCATAGTCCAGGTTTCAAAATTCTGGAGCTTATAATTTGTTTCTTGTGGTTAGCTTTTTGGGTAGGCAGCAAGAAAAGTTTTAAAAACAGACCACTTGTTTGTCGTGGAGCAATTCTGTGCGGCGGTCCTGAATGCGCTCGAAGCTTCAGTAGGAAACGTATGCAGGTTTATCTTGCCTTTGAACGCGCAGTTTGAGCACTGCGGAAGACACAAAATGCAATTGCTTTTATGTTGCCTGTCCATACGCTGTGTGGTGCACGCGGAAACGGATATTTTATTAACCTGTTGCCGTGGCTGCTTGCAAAACGCAATGCAAAACACAACAATGCACTAAAAGCACTGCGCCACAGAACTTCGGCGGGAGTCGCAGGACTTAGCCGGGCACCGTCCGCCAGTATCATCTTTAGGTTGGTTCCGGACCCGAACGCGTGGTGGCGACACCGTACTCGAAAGTTGCGAATACTCTTCCTGCTTGCATTTAACGATACCCCGTGTTTCGTTCCCCGTGTTTCGTTCGTGACACTCCAAGGTTTTAAAAGTTTTATATTCATCCAGATGCAAGAAACCGACAAACCACTATGGTGGTTTTCGAGCCTTTCAACGCCAACCCGCTCGGCTATGGGCGCTCGGTCTGTAAGAGACTCTCGAAGATGCGGCAAATTTCAGTGGTAGCTGTATGCATAGCCGCCACGATCATCAATAACATCACTGTGAGGCGGAAAAAAACGTCAAGCTATATAGCGTTGAAATTCGCAACATCTTTGAAGGTCGCCCGGTATTTTTTTTTTTTTGGCTTTGCTCGCTTTCCAGAAACGTGCGCAGAACGTGACTCAGTTGAAGAGGTTTTACGACCACTGGTTGGTGGGAGGAATGCGCCTGGGCGTTTGTTTGCCGTCCCGGTGCTCCGGAAAGGACCTCAAGTACATGGTGGACAAATGTAAGCAGGGCTAACAAACAGCTCCTGGGCTTGCTTCGCGCTTGCCGAGCTGCAGGACGGAAATGAACTGCTTTATCCATGGTCTCTTTCTCTCTTCCGTGCAGTTGCCAAGCCGTTCAGGATAAACACCAAGGTCAGCGCGTGCGCCGTTCAAAAGCCCGTGACCTTCACCACCCTGCAGCTGTCCCTGATGTAAGCACCTTCCTTCTCTCTCTCTCTCCCCTAGCAGGAAACACGAAATTCATGAGAGTCTCGGTGACGAAAAAATGAAATGAGCGCAATGGTTACCAAGAGAATGTCACGAAAAGAAATATATTGATAAATTTAACCATGGTCTCCTGACATGTCCGAACATGTTTACAGAAATGCTGATACTATTTATTTTCAGAAGAATGAAAAAAAAGCGGGAACAGGAGTAGGTGGGGGCGCTGTAGAGAAATTTTGAATTACATGGCATGGGTACCGGGTGGCGGTGTGGCGGCGGATTAACAAATGGCTCAAATTAATCATTTGCGTATTTAATCCTCATGAAAAAAATCCAGTTAAAGAGCCTTAGAGCGTCGCAAGAAGTGTCCGAGGCCGTCACTTTGTAACGGAAGCTTTTACTCAGGGCGCGGAATAAACGTGAAAATAATGCGCGCGAAAATCAGAAAGCCTGTGGCATGAGCGCCTGTTATGAAAATTCGCGCCTGACGGTGAGCCGGAGTCGGCAGTCAGCGCGCGTGCGCGGCCACAATCGAGGGCGTCTTCGGGATTTCGCGAGCGGTGCATGGCGCGTGAAGTCTAAGCAAAAAAAAAAAAACCTTAATAATAAATCGACTCTTTCGAAAATCTGCACTGTTTGCGTTTCGTTCGAGGCTCTATAATTTTGCGCAATTGAAGGAGTATCATTTTCCTCCTCTAAACATGCTGCTGCTACTGTTGAAACTTTTGGCAAGAAAGTTGGTCCAAAATTATTTATCCAGTCTTAACCTAAATTAATGCTTATTTAGTTAATAAATAAAATCATGATCGGGGCGCTTTTCTGTAACGACTATGTTTTCTGGTTAGTTCTTTCACCTCTTTGTGGTTGGTCGGCTCCGCTTTCGATACGGAAGCCGGTGAGTGGCACCAATTGCTAGCTGTGAGCTCTGACGTCACAGCTGATTGCTTCCAATGATAGAGGATCAAAGTATGTATTAAAGCGAAATAATCGCTGCACGATATGGCTCCTTGTTGAAGTAAGCGACCGGCAAGAATATATCGCTTGAGTTGCATTTTCATGTAATGAAGCGACATATTTTCAACTTTTGGTTCACGTCAGGAGAAACACCCCTTGTATTTGCCTTGTTTACCGCTTTTCGATTCGAGCAGACCAGCGTCGTGTCTCCTGGTCGTGCGGATGAATAATTGCGCATTGGTTTTGGTATTTGGGTGTTTTTGTTAAAAAGGTGTGTTTTTTCTCTCGATTGGTATGTTTTTTGTTTGTTTTTTTACTCTGACAAGGTCAGAGCTGTGAAATCGTGCAATTATACTTGTCGTCGCCTCTCTCTTAGATGCATGCTGTGCGTTCTTGGCTTACTGCTGCTGTCAGCAACGAGCCTGGAATTGTGGCTTACGTTCGTTCAGAGTGGATCCAAGAAAGACCCGGACAAGCGTAAGCTGTGCACTTCCCGCTTTCAAGCTTTTTTCTGCTGCCACATTTCTACTACTGAATTTTTCTTCGCATCGCACAGTGTACAGCTTGCTTGTTTGGTACCGTTGTTAAAATGATGCAGCCAATGCGCATTCTCTTTTCGTAAGTGTACAGCCACTTTCCTTGCTATATGCTGTACTCTGTTCTCTGTTCTTTTTTTTGTGTGTGTGGCCAGTATTAGCCTCGAACGTTGCTAGTCGGTGTTAACAGAATATCTGCAGCCCTTACGTTTAGGCGTGTGCGAATAGAACTGTTTCGAAACCTTAGAGAATACGAATACAGTCTAGCTTCGCTACCGAATCGAATGCAAATCGAATAGTGAAAGAACCGAATTGAATACGAATCGATTATTTGCGTGATTGTTCGCTACCTGTGCGAAATTCGTACAAAACGAACATTCATGCGAAACAGCGAAGCGCTAGCGGCGGCGCTATAACTCGCGGAGGTAACGCTGTAGCTGTCGAAATGCACACCACTAACCTCCACCATAGGCGCATGCATCACGAATTCAGACATTAACTCTGTGACCATCATGTCTTGCGTATGAGAGAATTGTCTTTTGCTGCTGGCGGCTAACAGGTTAGCGCCACATGTCAGTCGATGAGAGAGACGTGAATTTTAGCCATGGCCTCCGAGATCGGGCATGAAGGCGCAGTTTGTGGAACCTGGCTGAACCCTGTGGCTTCGTCCAGCCTTGGAGGTCGTATGTATGAGAATAATGAACCCCGTCACACGAAAACACCGCGGCGCGGTGCTGAACCCTCGTTCTTCCCGCGCGGACCGATCGCGACAGTATGCTATGCGGTGTCGCAGGGGGCCCTGTTTTCGAAACAGCAGTCGAAGTAAATTAAGGCGTGCCCTATTCGAACTTCATGCCAATTATTCGAGAACTATTCGAAAACTCGAAGCACCTATTCTGTTCCTTTCGAATAACTTTCAAAATGCGCTTCTCGTTTCGTTCAGCGAATCGCGAATAGGAGGATGGTTGATTCGCTATTCGAAAATTGGGAATGTTCGCACACCCCCTGCTTATTTTATTTATTGCGTGAGGATGGTCTTTTAACTGCTTGAATAATCTCCATTACCAACTTGCGGTTGGCCTGCCAACGCTAACAGAGCCTAATTAAGAGTGAGCGCAGGAAAGACAGTTAGAGACCTATCTAAACGGAACAATAGGTAGACGAGAGATCAAGCTGGTATTAACCCTGTCATGCTCTATACGCATCACGTACGATACAGGATGCACTAAAAACGTCTACAGTAAGCGAACAGAGTGCACAGGACGAAAGCCGGGCCCAGGGCAGAAGAAACATGCTGTAGAGGGGCAGAGGTATTGGGGGGGGGGGCGCTTGGTCAACACCAGCCGACATGAACAATAGAAGGAGGTGCAAATTCTGTCCGTCTCTTTCCAGCGTTGTTTTTTTCTTTTGTCGCCTGGTGTTCAACCATGTACCAGCTGGCTCAGATCTCAGCTCTTCTACAGAGCACAAGATCGAACGCTCCGACTGTGGAAAGCGAAAACCGCACTTTCCAACATTTTTCTCAAAGCAATGGGAAAGTGTCTGTCGGTTGCCGAAGTTTTAGAAGGCGTGCTGTTCGTTCACACGCTGCAAAAGCTAACCCTTTTCCTTCGGAACAACTTAAAATTTCAGTGACCCTACTGCCTGAGCAGGTGACGGAACAATGTTGAATTCTACGCATGATTTAATGTGTGCGCCTGTGTGTATACTCGCATGCAGTTTAATTGCTAAACACATTTTATTTCTTTTAACAAGATGAAATATTTTGTCAGCAATCTTCAGCTTTTTACATTCCGTCAGTATCGGGTCTAGAAACTATGAAATGCTTGAAGATCTACCCCATGTTTTCATTGCCGAGGCTAATACTTTTGAAAATTCGCCCGTTGCGCTTTAGGACCAGTCGTTCTACGTCTCAGTACTTGTCCTCCTGGCAGGTACAGCTAATTCTGTTTTCCACTGATGGACGTCGAGGACATCTTTGAAGACAAATCGCATTTCGTAATGCGAAGCAACTCTTTCGAAGGTCAAGCATGCTCAGCAATTCATGAAGTTCTGAGCTAGAAATGCTCTCGCTCGAGTATAGATTATCAAGCGCTAGCCCTGAACAGTAAAAGAAACCTTGAATGCGTATTTTCTACGTCATGTGATGCGTTCGTCGCTTCAATAAACGTTATTTCATTATTTTACGGATACTTCAGGGGACACGTACGCTTAGTGGAATGAGGAAGATGTCAGATTCCATAGAAAATAAAAATGAAGTAATATGAGGTACCATTAAAAAAAAAACTTGCCAACGAAGGAGACATTACACACGTCTGTTTAGCTTGGCCCGGATGCCTCTAACAATAACTTGGGGCAGCTTTCTCGTCGTTTGGTGACTGCGTGATGCAGCCAACATTACAACGATGGCGCTGAGAGATTGTCACGCTGCTTTGCATTTCCAAAACGCCGAATGCGACTCCGCAAAAGGTGAGTGCATAGAAATGGGGTCCGGGCGTTCACGTGCATGCTGGGGCACGGAGCCTTGCCGTGAAGGGCGTGCTTGTAATCCGCCGGTGGCCCGTCACGCAGCGCTGTGCCTGCGCCTGCTGTTGACCTTCTCGGTCATCGACAACACCAGGACTCTGTTCAGGCGCGCCGGCAGGGAGACGGAGGCGCACCGACTGAGCTGCCTGCATGGCATCCGAGTCATCTCCTACCTGTGGGTCACACTGTGCCACAACTACGCCATCATAGACCCCCACGTCACGGGTGAGCACATACATAGCTGCGCCCCTATCGCCAAGCGGTATGCGTGATGACACACAGCGCAGTGCGCCGTTGTCTCAGTTGGCAGCTGCTGAAATGGCACGCACTCACGATAATGGATTGGCCAGGGTCTGGTTGTCCTTGTGTTTCGTTTTCAACTGTGCTTCTTACGCTGCTCAATTCAAATGCGAGCCAACTAACGGACAGTACCCGTGGGAGTTGTGCATGCCCTAGCTGTGTCCATGAGCAGTCCCGGCCATATTTCCTATGGCAATCTACGGTTGCGAAAATGTGAGCAGGGGCCGTACTTTGTAAGCTTTATTTTGCCTCTTTGCCATTGGCCAGGCCCGAGCCAGCGAGCAGGGGCCTCCCGCATGGATAGGGCGATAAAAGAAGGGAAGGGGAAAAGAAAGCTTACAAAACACGGCCCCATGTGGTGGCTACATTCTGTCTCACCACTTTTTGACACTAAAGTGAAACCCGCAGTTGGGCGCCAGCGAATCAGGGGCTCGGCACCGCCTCTGGCCGTTACTGACCCGGCATGCGACATCCAGGCGCAGCCCAATCACGCGCCGTCAATTGTGACAGGCGAACAACTTTGAGAATTCAGCTCTTGATTTGCTGGCGCCAGTTCTAGCCTTCACTCTATCGGTAGCAAATTATGCGGCACAAAAACCAGCATTTCAACACAATGACGATTTTGCACAGTTTCGCTGCAAATCCAGCGGTTTTCTACTCATCCGGGCCCGAACTGAGACGAGCCCTCTCGTCGAAACACTGGTCAGCAGACCAGACCCGCCATTTGTTCATTTTGTACTGTTCGAGAATTCCATCTTCGCTGCTCTACAGTGCGCCAAATGAAGAGTGATCGAGCGATGCTCATTTGAGTGGTGCCTCTCTGCTAATCTTTTTCAACGAAGTCAGCTGGTTTTTCAGGGCTGCGCGGTGAGGATGGCTCTGTCGCACGAGCAGTGCTGCCAATCTTTGATTTGATTTGATTTATTTGTTTCCTTCTAAAAGAGGAATAGAAGCAGGAGCTAAAGGTTAAACTTAACGACACCTCTTACCCCTTGCAGCGTGGCACGACAGGGATCGATTTACACGGAACTGCATAAAAAATTGGAGGGACACTTATGCTTCGCGTTAAGGGTATGACGCGATAGCTTTAGTGGGTTAATGCCCATGTATGTGGAACTGGTCATTCTCAGCTTTATATTCATAGATCTATGGGAGTCCTCACACCACTCCTGGTGCGCAGTGCGGCAGCGGTTAAGCGATGCGCCACTGCGCTGCGATGGGAGGTGCTACCACCGGTGGGGCTTGTGCGACCCTGGTTGCTCTTGCCGGGAGACCAATCATTAATTTAACTGCCACCTGCTACGATGGTTCGTTTGTTCATCATCCGGTGGCAGGTTGTGATGACGCCACAAGGTTACGTGACCTAGGTGGCCTACCTGCTGCCTAGGTCACTTCTCTGGGGATTTTTCATGGACTCACAGTCAACGACACCGACGACACCAGATTTTCTGCGACTCGAGCTTTTTAACGCTGTTGCGTTGAAATGGTTAAGATTAGAAGCCTTCAAAAAAATAACTTCAAGGAGTCTTCGAGAGAAGTTGAAAATTGTCCGCATGTGACGATATTTGTCCTTCTTGTCGCAGCATTTGTCTCAGGGCAGTGAATTTGCATGCAAAGCCGTTTTCCCCAGCTGGGATGCTGCAAGAGGTTATTAGTACCTGTGGGCGGATCAAGCTTGCTGTCTCAGGAAATCATTCCAACGTCTCTGCAGCAATGGTTGCTTAGTACAAGAGGCACGCAATCTGAGACTGCAATTACATGTGTAAGGCAACGAGTACTTATGCAACACGTGTTTTCAAACCCATCGTATTCCCAAAATTACCGCTTCACTTAGGCTCCTGTATTGCTATGCTTTGTAAGTTTGAGGATATTCACACCAGAAGTAGATAAATGCTGAAAATGATTGAGAGCATTTAAACCGCCTCCCAACCGCTTTCCAAATGTCGCTTAGTGCGTGCATTTATTCCAGCTCTTGTCAGGGTGTGCTCCCGGAGAATCCTGGGAAATGCCAATTTCTGTGGACAAATAGAATGCTTCATATGCTAACTAAGCTGTATAAGTATGGCCCCGTTATGAGCTGCTCTGCGGTGTTGCAGTACCATCTGTGGAAACGCCTTTGGCACTCGGTAGCAAAAAAAAAATGAGTAAACAAGCACTCGGAAAGGATCAAATACAGCCTGGAATTTATGTCCTCCCCAGCGCGGCCTAAATAGAGCTTCTGGTTCGTTAAGCGGAACCCGGTCTTGAACGCATTTGCGAAAACTGTGAAGTTCCCATCAAAACAATGACTCCAGCGAGGTCATGTATATGACGAGCGACTTAATTCGGGTGCGAACTTGCGAAAAAAAAGAACAAAAATTAGAGCCGCTAACGTAACCTCAGGGTACGATGAGCGATCGGCAATAGCTGTTTTGCGAAATGATTAACACAATGGCGATCAACGCCACGCATGACTGCCACTGGCACTGAACCAAGAGAAATAACCGCAGTGGCCTGTCAATGATTGGGCGCGGATTCGTGGCTGAGAAGCAGCGTACAGTCTGGGTTAGCGCCGCCGGTTCGAATTCGGTCGTGCAAGTTGACCTTCGACGGAGGGTGGAGTCCAAGGTAAAGTGGCCGTGTCCCCGACCCGGCAGCCTTGTACATGTATGTTTTTGCTCCGGAATGGTGCATTCGGACAGGACGACGACGACACCGGCAACGCGAAACCAGGGGAAGTATAGGCTAATACATCTAGCGCTGTAAAATTGTTTTGAGGCAAACATGGCAAGCGCACGTGTCGCTGTTTTAATCTCCAGTTCATCTGTTTACAAACATCACTCTGCGAATCGGCAGTGGCTCGAGTCTCTTGCCTCACCAAGCCATTACCCGTATGGCAATAGGAAACCGAGACCACAGAACCGACACGCGTTCTTTACGTGTTTTTCTTTGAAGCATACATGCACTTCTCGTAGGCTGCATGGAATAAGAGCGTGCACTACGTATCCGTGCTCTGCGCGGCAAACTAGACCCGCGTATATGATGCTGTTCATGAGTCCGAAATACGTAATGCTTCTTGTGTAGGCGTACGGCTCAAAGTCTCACAGTCGGGGATAGCCCATAAAAACAACAATTATGAGTTAGCTGGGCAGTAAAATGAAGCATTTGAAGAATATTTATATTTTATCGAAAAAAAAAGAAACGGGGAACAGTTCGTCCCTATAGGTCCAAAAAACTGGTAGGAAATTCCGTATGCAAAACAGATACATTTGGCAAAAGCGCTGGCGAGGCAAGGGTAAGCATGAAGGGAAGGGCACCCCGGCGAGCGGGTAACCGGCTTGCATCGGCTGAAACGTTTGTAACAAGATCCTTAACGCGCCTTTTTAGAGAGTTCTTTCCAGATAGCGTTCCTTGAACAGCGCGTGATAAGTACCAGTCAATAAAATTTTGCTGAAAATGGGTTCAGTAACCCTTTGAGGAGGGGGTTCTCGAAAATAATATAGCCACACCGATGGTTCTTGCATGTCTCTCTTGAAGCGCAGAAGTTTTAAAAAAATTTTTAATCATAACGGTGGTATTTGCATGCTTTTCTGTGCGTGCGTGACTCAAGAAACAATCAACATGGATGCTTCGCCACATGTGATTGTGACACAAGTATATGCACAGTGATAAGATACTGCTGTAAAGGTTCCTTTTCGTTGCTGTTGATACGTTGCTGGCGTCACATAAAGAGCAATTTTCGCATTATCGTTTTTTTTTCTTTCCGTGTTTAGTGCAAGGGATGAAAATACTGGACATCATTGATGGTTTCGCCTTCACAGTGGTCGTTAACGGAATGCTGTCCGTCGAGACATTTTTCATTATGAGGTAAGAAAGTCGTGCCACAGACGACATTGTATCCACTGATGCATTATGTTAGTAAGGCGAAAAATAATGCTGATACGTTTTTAGCGGCCAAGAGGCATTCATCGATGCCACGGAATAGGGAATGCAAGATAAACTTGAACGAAAATATCTTCGACAGAAGTCCGTCTGGTTGGGTTCTTGAGATAGTTGAGAGGAAACTGACGCCAACCAATATTTTTAACTTTACCCAACATAAACTTCACACGCGTATGCACGCTGGCAAGCACGCACGCAAGCACACGCTAAGTAGTAAGCACACGTTCAGTAGTACGGTGGTTGTGCCACACGAATATCGCACAGTGCCGACTGTGTGCCGTCTTTATGGTATGCTTGCGAGCTGCTTAGCGCGTCAGTCAAGAGGCATGCAGCATTCGCGCCACCAATTCGGGACACGCACGCTTTACAATCATTTTTCAGTGACGATTGCGACCTACAGATATCGTTGCCACATACGTTGCACAAATGCTTATCTGTCTTATTATTATTATTATTATTATTATTATTATTATTATTATTATTATTATTATTATTATTATTATTATTATTATTATTATTATTATTATTATTATTATTATTATTATTATTATTATTATTATTATTATTATTATTATTATTATTATTTTCTAATCACAAATAAATTGATATTCTGATTGGTGCGCATTCGTATGAACGGCAAACATGTGAACCAGATTCTGGCAACCCTTTGTGTCACAAGGTGTCATGAATGACATGGAGGATTCACATATACGGCAAAAGTTCTACTTCGAAATCGATTGTTTTGTTGGTGTTTGGCGTTTAAATGGACACTGAGGCCAAACTGAAGTTGGCCTGTATCCATAGTTTAATTACGCGTTCTAATGACGAAAAGGCTATTCCCACTGAAAGCTGAGCTTTTATTGGCTAAAAAAAAAAAAGACAAGGAAGAAATGAAACACGAGTATCGCCTACACCGGCCGTTTGTTGAAGATTGGCGCCCGACGCAGAAGGTGCAGAGGGAAGAGGAGGGCTCGAAGCGAACGCGGTACGCGAGTGGAAACAAACGCCCTGTTGGCACCCTGGCTGTAAAGCTGTAATTCGACGCGACATGCGTGCCTTCCTCCATACGTTTTTGAAAAGCAAACTGCGATGACGTCAACGTCTAGCGATAGCTCTTATTAGCTCGTCCCTCAATTTGCGCCAGCGTCGGCGTCCGCAGCGCCGCCTGCCGCTGTCCACCTGCCACAAGCTTCCTCGTTTGGCTCGTAATGGAGATCCTTCCAACTTTTAGCGGAGTATAGGAAGAGGGTGGGAGACGAAGGGTGGCCCAGTGGCTTGGGCGTCCGCCTTGGCTGCGGGAGGTGGTTAGTTCGGCCACCGAAAGCCACCATAGTCCTGCACTGCACTGCAGTCCTGGGCAAGTCGGGATTCACCTCCGGCTGTCTGACTTTGCAAGGAAAAAAATACAGAACATGTCTGAAGAATTCTTCGCTGTCACACCTAACTCTAAAACATTCGCGTTACACGCTTAAAACCGTCCTGTATTTTTTTTGCCATCCTCTCAGGCCAGGCACCGCCATTCACTTCCAAACTGTGATCATGGATTGTTCTTCGTTATATGCGTCATGAGTTTGTATCGAGCGGTGGTTAGAAAGCGTCCCGTTCTTTTAGTCCCTTTTTCGCTGCAATAAATGCGTTATTTGCAGCCCAAGAAACGTCAACATAGTCGGAAATAGACAAATTATTTTTGCAAAGAACAAAGATGGGATGGACCTTTCCTCGGTGTCTCTTTAATGTTCAGAAGCTGCACGTGCATGGGCTCTGAGGAACAGTGAGGCGCTCCGATTTAATTTCGACCACCTGGAACGTACATTGATATCGCCCAGCACATGGACGTTTTTGCATTGCGCTGCCGCCGAAATTCTATCCCCCGACCTCGGTGTCGGTCGTCAGCCGGACGCCAAAGCCACCGGCCCACCACGGTGGGCGCAGAAGCATTTAAACGAAGCTAAGCAGAGCGACTGTGTGAATGAATGAATTTGGGCACTTATTAGCGAGGTCTGAATGATACACTGATCGCATGTCATCGTGTCTGTTAAATACATGTAAATCTCGCTAATGTTCATGCCCCAAACAAATTCGCACTTTTATTTCAACTGTTGCAGTGGCTTCCTAGTCGCCATTGGGATTTTGAATGAAGTGAAGAAGAAGAAGAAGTCTATTTGGTTTCTTCTTCCAGTGACCGCAGTTATGCGGTACATCAGGTGAGTGAGCATGATTCGCAAGCTACAAGCAGAAAATGTTTTTCTTCTCTCTCTCTCTATGGATATGAACGCATTAAGTCGAGCACTGCTGTTTTTACTACTGCACACGTTACGAAATGTTTTAATTCATATTATCGTTTGTTGTTGTGAACGCTGTTAATAAAAATTGGTCCTTACAACTGCCAAAAAGTACATTCAAGCAGTTTCCTGATTTCTTTTTTCTTTTCACCAAGGTAGGTCACCAGTCCAGTTAAGGTTCTACATGACTGTACTTACGGTGCAAAGGTCTAGACAGATGCATGCATAAAGAACTTGGGGCTCTTCTCCATTCATTCCGCCACTGTGCGTCTACTGGTAGCAGTAGAGACCGGATAATCATGATCTCCCTGAGTCTCGTGGGGTGGTTTGACGACTGAGCTGCGACGACGGTTGGCGTATTCCTCGTTTGTGGGCGTGAAGAAACACAGGTGCGCGCGCCTTTTCGAGTGCAGGCTGACGGTGCCCGGCGTGTTCCTGGTGGGCATATTCTTCCTCTACCCGCTAGTAGTGTCGGGGCCCCTGGTAGACGACCTGGTCCAGTACCTCGTGAACAACGTCTGTCGCCGCAACTGGTGGCACGTGCTGACGCACGTGTCCAATCTGCGTGACCCGGTCGACGTGGTGAGTGCAGTTCATCCAGAATGTCACAGCTGTCCGGTTTGTACTTGTTGGTCCTTCTTGATGCGAGGTAAACAGGTAGCGCAGAATTACGGGCCGCAGGATCAGATGGCCCTGCCAGTTATATTATGCCATCTGCCATGAAATGCTCCAGATGGACCAGCTGAATAGGTGCCTCTCTGGTGGGTCATCTGGTTATAGCGAAGGTCCGCTTATAGACGCGACGGAAGAAAAGCTTGAAATCAAGCTGCGCTGTAATACATGTCAGCGTGTAAGATATGAAACTGACAAAGCATAATGGCACTGCGTTTTTTTTATTTTTATCAAACAGCTTGCCATATATTTTGTGACGAATTGTCTGTTTCTTTTGGACTGAGGCGGTTAATAAAATTTCAGTACCTTAATTTAATGTCGCTCAGTGGCAGCACAAAAACGCCTGAGCTTAACCATATTGCGTGAGAGGCTCATCGGAACAAGCTGTATGCCAGTAACCACTCTTCTGAAGCTGCATTCGTGGCACTATTAAGTAAGGCTTTTTTTTTCTTTTTTACGTACGTCGCATGAAGATCTTAATGGAAACGGATGCTTACGTTTTATTCTGCGCTGAGCCAGTCGTCTTATTGGAGCGGGATATTCTTTCGAGAAGTAGGCTCGATTTGGGTTACAACTTATAGAGAAGAGCGTGCACTGGGGAAGGCCAAAACTAGCTTCCTGCGACCCCCACGAAATCGCGTTATAGGGCACCCTAACGGTAAGAGCGAACGCCGCTGAGCATGTGTCTTGTGCGTTCGTCTGCGCCATCGTGGAACGGTGCCCGGTGAGCGAGGAAATCAAGGTAACAATGATTTTTATTATTTATTATTATTTACAACATACTGCAGGCTAAGCACCCAAGCAGGAGTGTCATACAGGTATATAAAATACAAAAAAGCATGAAAGTACAATGTACAAAACACACCACGCTTGGTAGGACAGTGGAAGCGGTTATTAATATACATGAGATATTGAATCAAAACTCACATTCAAGAACACATCGGAGACAAAAATTACTTCATCTTTTTATGGTCTTAATTCCAGCTTATCCAAAGATTGGAGACTAAAAGCTTGCAAACTATTCCAATCTATTCTAATCTATTCCAACAATCAGCTTACTGTTTGTTGTATGCCTTTAAATCGGCATATTTGACTTCAGACTAAAAAGATCAATAAACGTATTTTGTGTGCGCAAGAGTTTGGTGCAAAAAAAAGCGTAACTTATGACTTTTTTCTTTCCTTAATTGTAGTGCCTGCCTACGCTGTGGTACATAGCCTGCGACTATCAGCTTTTCCTGGCGACTCTTCTGCTTGTATTCCTCCTGGCCAAGTGAGTCCGCAATATGACAAATCACCTCAGGCATTTAATCCTTAACTCGTCTCATTTCGCTCTTGTGTGGCGTTTTGTGAGAGCGCAGCTTAAGAATTTAAGAAGTTCACTTTTGCAAGGTGCGCTCACTCCTGTCTATCTCTCGCTCCCTATTTCATTGAGACCTTTGTTTTATATGTAATGCCGATAACAGGAGTCTCTCTCGCTTCTGTTTAATAACCGTCCCTGCTGATCCGTTATTCTCGAGCGCGAATCTTACGCACCGAAACCGTTCACGCGTGGACAAAACTTTGCGGAATGCGGTGGAAAAAGACTTATTTCTGCTTTGCTTCGCTACACAGCCAGCCGATATTCGTTGCAGCGCGTGGAACATGCATGTGTCCCGTCATGCTTCCAGCAGGCTTTTAAGCAAACTGAGTTGCCCGACCGCGAAGAAATAAATAGTTTAGTGAACGAATGGAGAACTGCAGCTTTCGGGGTGGCAAACATTATTATTATAATTATTTTTTGTAGCAGCTCTTCGAGCGCAACGAAAAGACTGAATTGTCTGGCATGATGCATGTGTGGCAGGCATTGTATATACAATATGCGCAATCTCAGTCACAAGTCTTTGGGACACGGACAAGTCTTTAGTCTTTTAAGCGTATGCTCGGGCAGTTACGGCACCACTGAAGTTCTAAGACTCATGAGGAGTGAGGACAAGAGCTTTTTTCCCCTTCCCACGCTTGAAACTTCAGGCGGGCTGTATAGCTGCGCAACTACGCGGCTCAAAAGCTTACCCTGCATGCAGCCCGCAGAGAGCTGCAGTGTGTAGGATAATAATGATAATAATAATAATAATAATAATAATAATAATAATAATAATAATAATAATAATAATAATAATAATAATAATAATTGGTTTTTGGGGGAAAGGAAATGGCGCAGTATCTGTCTCATATATCGTTGGACACCTGAACCGCGCCGTAAGGGAAGGGATAAAGGAGGGAGTGAAAGAAGAAAGGAAGAATGAGGTACCGTAGTGGAGGGCTCCGGAATAATTTCGACCACCTGGGGATCTTTAACGTGCACTGACATCGCACAGCACACGGGCGCCTTAGCGTTTTTCCTCCATAAAAACGCAGCCGCCGCGGTCGGGTTCGAACCCGGGAGCTCCGGATCAGTAGTCGAGCACCCTAACCACTGTAGGATAATGCCCACGTCACACGAACTGGGTCTGTTGCGAGCCCTAACTTCAGATTTTGTGCCAGACATGGACACGTCAGTCTTTGGTCTGAAGTGCCCTTTGAAAAAAATGAAAATGCTCTATTTTATGCGCGATTACGACGAAGCGGAGGAACGGGATGCTCATTTTTGCTATCAGAAACGCCTCGTTCCATGGCGCTGTCGTGCAGAAATACCACGGCAGCAATACATCCACACAGGTAAATGGAGGCTACAGAGAATGAAAAATGCGAGGACTGTCATTTGATTTCGGGAATACAAAAACACAGTAACGAGATTCAGGTCAGCAAGGAACGACTCCTGCTTTGCTGCATATACAAAAGCAGACAGCTTTGCTGGATAAAATGTAAGTGGTGAAATAAAAGGACAGGAGATCACGCTCGTTGCAACTGAAAAAAAAGTGGGGGAGGGGGGGGGGGGGGGGGCATTCAGTAAGCGATATCGCAAATAACTTGGAGGCATACTAAACGTATACAGCACTGTTTTTTTTTGTCGCTGTTGTTTCTTGTCAGAATCAAAATCAGCTGTGAAAAATTAGTTAAATACAAAATAGAAGTGCGCCAACAGATGTGCTCTGTAGCCGGCGGCGGAAGTGGCAAGCGTACAACAGCTAGAAATTTTTTTTCCTCAAAGCCAACAAAAGGCGAGCTGCAAAAGATCGCTCGCAGCTGTTTCCGTCCGTCAATCGGCGGCAGTAATTTCCACCATGCGTTTGCAGGATATGCAATTATGCGTGCATTTTCAGATAACCCAGTGCATGGTCTCGAAATGAAATTTTTGCTATGAAGAAATCTCCGGGAGCCATAAAAACGAAGTCATTCGATTGAAAATTCCGCGATTACCTATTGTGTAAGCGCTTGGGTTTATCACGAGTTTTCAAAATACCTTGTAATGAATATAAATGTAATATCGTGATGTGTCTCATTTTTATTTTCTCGCATGAGGGATCGGTTCTAATTCAGGAATGCATTTAATAGCGGCTACACTTCCACGTCTCATTGTCCGCACATTTTTGTCCCTGCGTCTTTCCGCACCACGTGAAAACTCGAGCAAGTATAACACGCATGCAAAGGTATAGGTTTGAGTGGGATTCGAACTCACGCCTTCTGGGTGCCTGTACGGGCAGTGGCAACTCGGCGCGCTGAGGCCGCTGGCGCCGACGCGTGCAGACAGCGCTACTACTGCTTTCACCTGGCATGCACATAGTAGAAACTTAAGCGCACTTGCTCGCGCAGTAAGCTTGCAATTAGTGCGACATGAGCAATAGCGCCGTTGCTAAAAACAGGCACTAACTTCGCACGGAACGAAGCACAATGAGGAAAGCAAAAAAGTGATGTAAAAAACACCACACAAGAGATAAATTTTATCCGCTTATAAATGTGACAATAGCCTCACGAGATGACCAAAGAGAGACTCCTTTGAAACGTTGCAGCTTTTCATCCTTTTTGAACGCTTGTAGTGTCTCACTTTGTGATAGGTTCTCTGTTGAGTGCGAGCATGTGTTCGTAGCCTCCCTCGCACGTGCTCTTGACGGCGCTCGCACATGTGCTTGTGGTGCTTGTGGTGTGGTTCTTACGTATGTGATACTTTAATGTGTGTCTGGTTGGCTCGTGGCGTGCATAAGTTGCCTATAAATATACTTATGCCAGTCCCTACCGTCATCGTTCCTTGAATCCGACACACCGACCACACCAGGAGGTTGAAATACGTGGCACTATTGGAAAGTAAGTGAAATTAAAAACAAATGCTGGCGCCGAGACGCACCAGAAGACGCAGATACCTATTAGACACGTCATACGCGCTACGTCATCGCTTTGAGCTTACAAGTGACATAACGAAAAGAGTGCGTAAAGATTTTTTTCTTTAGTGACAACATTTCTTGCCTTGTTCCTTGTGTATTCACGAGATGTAACACTGAACACCGCGCATGCAATCCTGCAATTGGGGCAATCTGGGCGTAGCGCGGATCAGACCGCAAATGTTTTACATAACTGAAAAGCTGAGTGTGCGATACTTTAACCTCTCGCGTACTTTCCGGGTTCTTCGTAGCGCAAGACAATATTTTAAGAAAAAAAATAGGTACATTTTTGGCAAATAATGCTAACATTGCTAATCAATAATTAAATGGCAATAACGAAACGCACTAGCTGGGGTATTCCACAGTTTGCACTGGTTTGAATTTAATGACTGAATTCAATGCTGAGGCTCTTAAACCGCTGGAAATGCGAGAAAAGCTTGACTTATTTATATCGTCGAAATAAAACCACAAATGCCGCAATTTTCACCACGGTAGATCCTTAAAACACCAACAGGGGGCGTGGGTTATAAACATCCTGCCCTTGTCAACGCTCCCGCTCTGGCGATATATACTGGCGAGGCCATGCTCGTACATCCGCAATAAGCCGCAGTCGCTATATCAGCAAGCTCAATGGGTCATGTTTTGATCGCCTCTGGGGTTTTTTGCACTGCCATCACAGCGTGTAAGGCAGAAAGAAAAAAAATCGATGTAAGTAAAAGTTATGTTTTGAGAACCTTGCGTCATTTGTAATTTATTCTGACGCTTTACAACTCCTTAATTAATAGTGCTTGAGTCAACTCCAGCGCGTCAAGTAATTAGTAACGGCTTAAATACTCATGTTCTCTTTTACGTGACAATTTCATTCAACGATAATACTGCTCCTGGTTCATTCCCGCTGCTTTCACATTTTTTTTTAACCCTTGGCTCACGTTGTGCGAGGCACCCCACAGGTTTCTTGGATAATTTTTCTCACAGCATCCGTTTTGGTCATTAAAAAGGGAGCGCAGAATCGAGCACTTTGACGGGCTTCCACTAATCTTGTTTTCTGTCGGAACATAAATTCGGTGGCCCACAGAAATACGGCAGCTCAGGTTTATAAAAAGGTCCCTTCGCGACAGTTGTTGGATTTTCCCGTCAGTTAGTCGGTCTGTAAAACGAGCTATAGCCTGCATTTAAAACAGTACTTGGGCTTAATTAAGTAAGCCGCTAGGAGAGCTAGCTGCTGCGTGTATCGGAAAGTTAGTACCGCACTTGCCTCCGAATGTTAAGTCAAGCGTTTTCTAGAATAAAAAGGGATGCCGCCGGAGCGCTGTGCGACATGGTTTTGCTTTACGGTATCACAACCTCGGGAAGAAGGGAACTGTAGTACGAAAGCGACCGAAACTCCCGGTGGCTGAAAGTAACAGAACAATTACACCAATATTCCTGTTCTGTTGTGTGCGACAGCCACCTTGGCTCAGTGATTATGGTGTTGGGCTGCTGACCTGAAAGACGGGGTTCTATCCCGTGGCCGCGGTGGTCGCATTTCGACGGAGGCGAAATGCTACAGGCCCGTGTACTGTGCGATGTCAGGGCGCGTTAAGGATTCCCAGGTGGTCGAAATTATTTGGAGTCCTCCACTGCGGCATCGGAACCTGTGTGCGACATCGGTTCGTGCACGCATAATATCGTGTGGCGTCTGCTAACGTCTCAGTCTTTGTTGCACCGCGCTATTGGCATAAGAAATGAGCGTCGGAGACCCAATGCGCTAGCACTGCGACAATGGGTAAAAGGGACCGCAGAGAGAGAGAGAGAGTGGGTTTCAGAGACATTTTCAACGTGGCCGCCCCCATATATTGCTCGATGGACGACATTTTGCACGTGGCGCCCCCTGTGCGTTTACCTAATTGTTCACTAAGCTGCAGTTGCGCGCAGGTGCCGCGAGCGCGGTGGAATTGGTAGCGCCCGATGCATACAGCAGTCCTGCGAGCAATATGGCTACATCGCACAGGTTGGAAAGGTTTTAAATACCCTAGTCAGAGCAAGATGTGCGACAGGAAAAAAAAAAGAAAACTCGAAAGGAAGCAAAAGAAGAGTCCGAAAATAACGGAAGGTTGGATATCGCGGATTGCACGAAGCAGCGCGTTCGTAATATCATCAAGGAAGTGAGAAAGAAGGAGATGCGGTTGCTTCTGTACATTTTATACTCTGTTGATGCTGGTTCCTTGGTTTCCTTTGCCCTCTGCTTGGACGCTTGACTTGCCGATCGCGAATGCGTCACGTGGCGCCTGTTTACCCCATATGTCCAACCCCGACATGAGGAAAAGACGCCTGGCCAGATCCTGTACACAAACTCGGAATTCACTAAAGAATTATACTTTCTCTCTGCCCCCCTCTCTTGTTTAGGCGCATGGGTAATGTGTTCGCTTCTGCTGGTCGCAGGAAGTCTCTCGCCGGCGTGGTCTGCCTGGTCGCCGTCGCATTGGGCGCCTGCGTCGCCACGGGCGTCCACCACTACCTCAGCGCATTCGAGCCCCTGCCGTACACGCACATATCTGACATCGAGTGAGTGGCACGGTTCGTTCACCTGGCGGGAGGCACGTGAGACTCTGCAGTGCGTGTAGCACGGGAGAGCAGTCCCGCACCGACGTGAAAACTGTGCGGGGCTGCGATTCCAGCTGTGCCACGTGCTGTGGCTCTGAGCCGCCGCGCGACTTGCAGTTCCTCGTTTCACACGTGCCTGACCTTTGCGTTTTCGACTGCTGCGGTTATATTGCGCACATTTCTTTCAACGAGTTGTGTGTTATCTGGCTGCTTCTTCTGGGCGTTTATTTAACTTCACAGTAAAAAGCGAATGAAAGGAGTATCATCACGATCATCATCAGCCTACGTCCACTGCAGGGCAAAGGCCTCTCCCATGTCTCTCCAAATGACCAGGTCCTGTGTCAGCTGCGGCCACCATATCCTCGCAAGCTTCCTTATCTCATCCGCCCACCTAACTTTCTGCCGCCTCCTCTACGCTTGCCATCTCTCGGTATCCAGTCCGTTGCGCAACGGACTGGATACCAAAGGACTGTATACACCAAATTTTTGCTTGCGTGTTTTCTTCCATCAAAAGATTCTTTGGGCATTATTGTACATGGATCACCCCGCAGTGTTACCCTACGACCACTAAATAATGTATAATTTAATTTCTTCTTGATGTTGTTTTGGTTTCGTCAACCGACCGAATGTTCTGACTCCTGCAAGGTGTTGAAAACGTGAGGCATGAAAAACTGCAATATAATCACAGATGCATATTTTTAATTCACTACAACGCTTAAGCCAGACTGCTTGAAGTGTCAGAATGACACCAAACGCCATATCAGCTGTTCAGTGGTTATATTGCGGTTTTTTTTCGTGCCCACGTGACCTAAAAGCACCTTACACGT
Organism: Amblyomma americanum; assembly: GCF_052857255.1. Classification (NCBI taxonomy): domain Eukaryota; kingdom Metazoa; phylum Arthropoda; class Arachnida; order Ixodida; family Ixodidae; genus Amblyomma; species Amblyomma americanum. The sequence goes on from NC_135497.1 coordinate 230,376,098, forward strand.
CACAGCCACCGTTCGGCCGATGAAACCGAAACAGCGTGATAGAGGAACTTCAGTTATGAATTACTTAGCGGTAGTAGGCGAATACCGCGCGGTGACTGTCTTATGCATTATTACAGAGAAGAAAACATGCAGCTAAAATGACATGTCTATCTATAGTCATTTAAAACCTAGAGTGGCTTTATTTCTTATCTGCATCTTTTGATTACGGCTGCATGAAATCCAACAACTTCTAAGCATCGCCATAGCGATTAAGCTTGAAAAGTTCTAAAGTTCGCCGCACGGGCTCTGCTCCTACTGAAGTGACTGGATGTGGCAGCAATACCGTTTCCGAGAATGCGGTGATAGTGACGGACTGTCCATTGAAGCTGCGGGAAAAATTTTCCACGGCGCAAATCGTATCGCGCGGCCATAAGCAATTTGTGTCGCAGGAAACGCCTCACGGGATGTCGTCTAGCCACATTACTTCGACCTTTACATCAGTATTTTTTTAATGATTTACCTGGGGAGAAGTGCACAGCATGTTCGCCACAGTGTGAACTCATTAAAGTGGTGACAACTAACGCTCTGTTGCAGATTAATGCGAGTGCGCTGTCGACCGCTACTTGAGCCACTCCAGTCAACAACTTGACTGTTGTGCGAGCCTTTAGACTTATAACAGTTGGGGATCTGAAATGGGGTGACGTTCGACGACCGGGGCCTCTGCATGACTCTGTCAAATCACTGGCAACCTTGACTGCAATATGAAGATATGAGAACCCTACTTCATTCAAATAATATTTGCGCGAAGAACGTATATCGTTAAAACAGCATGTACAAAAGGCGAAGACAGTCCTGTCCTCGCCTTTCTACGTGTTGTTTTAACCCTGAGTTCGCCTTTAAGATATTATGTGCAGAAAAGGGAACAGCGCGAACACAGGACGAAGAGAGGAACGTACAACACAGGCGCCGACTTACAACTGATGTTTATTCGAAAGCTGCACACACATATAAACAGTCTCGCGGCAAGCTGTCAGCTTGTCTCAGCTGACAGCTTGCCGCGAGACTACTTATATGTGTGTGTACCTTTCGAATAAACATCTGTTGTAAGTCGGCGCCTGTGTTGTACGTTCCTCTCTTCGTCCTGTGTTCGCGCTGTTCCCTTTTCAGCAATGTTATACCAACTATACCGTAACAACACCCTCGCATATTATGTGCACCCCAGTTCACTTTGTTAGGATTCAAATAAACCCGAAGCACGTTGTTTTAATGTTCCTTATATGATGCGGCGCTGAGCAGCAGTAGATGACATTTTTCAATAAACTCAACTTATGGAAAAACTGATTTAGAGGCTGAAATATAATCTCATTAACATGTCTCCCCTTCTTGAGACAAGTGCCTCAGTTCATGGTTTATGCTGCGCAAGTACATTGGAAATTAAGTGGAGGCATTGCTTCGCTGCCAAATGCACAAATGCACCAAATGCACAAGAGACCAGGTATTTAACAGCAAAGTTATGTATAAGTGAGCTACAATTTGGCCCACGCTGGCAAGTTTTTAGCCAGAGAGGTAGCACTATATGGAGTCTAGATAATCATGCCCCATTTTAAACTCTATATTGCGATGTGTAGTTTCTACGGGAAGCTGTCTTCAAATCACGCCTAGTGAAGACAGCAATTCAGACTGCTAGTCAGTCTTAGCTGCAGACAGTGCATGCGTCTGAGTTTCAGTCTAGTGAGGTTTATGCCGCTTCGGACGCGCGTATTATTACCATTAACTGGAAAACATTTGCGAGTTGGTGTTCCGCATTTATCGATTACTATTTTGTGATTATTCGCGAACACGTCGTGGCGACGCCACCGCCAAAAAAAAAACAGCCTCCGTAGAGAACTTCTGGCAGTTTAATCAAAGGTTATTTATTTTTAGTTGTCAAGGCAGAAAGCTGGGCTACCTGGTGGTTCATGATTAACTTAAAAGATTAGCGCATAGGACTGACACAAAGGCATAGAAAAAGACAGGACGAGTGCCAATTTTTAGTTGCCTACCTTCTCTTGAAATCAGCAGCAGCCCGTTAACATAGCTATGAATAGCACAACTGAAGCTACGGCTCACGTGTTTCCCCTTTCATCGATTGATGGCTTTTATGAATTTCTTCGCAGTCTCTTCTTCAAAGGCCATGCAGCCATGTATCTGTGGCCGACGGGCCACTTGACCTCCTTCGTGGCCGGTGTCCTCGTGGCTTTTTGCTTTCACAAGTACAGCCATGTCAGGTTTGGAAAGGTACACACTTGTTCTGTCTTTATAGTTCGGGAGCCAAATACATACAAAGTGCTTGTTTCCTATAGTTGCATTCCCGCACCTGTACCAGTATTTAGTTTAAACTCTTGGCTTGTTGTGCGGGGGACATCTTCGGTTCACCTAAAATACTTTGGGCATTTGCCCCGAGGATGCAATGTATTGTATCGTCGTATATATCCTCATGCTCCGTCCTAACATAATATACCTCGTTAAGGGGTCCTTAACGGCTAATATGTCGCGATGAATGTTGAACAGAATTCGAAAAGTAAAACGCTGAGAAACTCAGAACGAAGTGCCGGTATTTTCACGTCCGCCTGAGTCACATGAAGCTGCGACCAAAACGGCTTCGATCAACCACCACCATTTGCTTGGAGAGATGCCATGACCGCATGCACAAAGGCCTCCGAGCGACGTTCTTCCAACCCCAGGTCACGTACGCCGTCTGCTGGCTGCTGAGCGTGGCCGGGGGCCTCGCAGTGGTGTACTCTGTCTTCGACTGGAACCACCGCGGCGCGTACGTGCAAGCTTGGGCCTCCACATACGCCGGCCTGCAACGGCTTGTCTGGGCCACGGCTGTCTGCTGGGTCGTGTTCGTCTGCACCACCGGACAGGCCGGTGAGCCACTGTTCAAGGGCATTCTCGCGGCCTCGATCGGCGTGTACATCACGCGCAGCTTGCATGAACAACCATCGGGTGACGGAACACCGCCTCTGTGTGCAGTGCTCGTGAACCGGCTGCTCTCGATGGACGTGTTCGTGCCTCTGAGTCGGCTTACCTACTGCGGCTACCTGGTGCAAATGCTCGTTATCTCCACGAGGCTGGTCACACTGAGGCATTCGGTGTACTACACGCACTGGTCCATGGTTGGCATCTTTTTTCCCAGCTAGTTAGGCATTGCAGTTCGTTTTCGATCACGCGTATGAAATACACTCCGCGAGCACCCATTTGTGTCGCCGTGACACTCTATGCAGTTTTGTGCCTCTGTATCTCATTAGCTTGGCGGGGGTTTTGTGTGCACATGTATGCGTGTGTGTGCGTGTGTGTACATGCGTGTGTGTTGATGGGGTCAATAAAGTGGCCATTTTAGATAGCTGTCGAACATCTCAGCTTATTGAACCAAAGGCGATAGAAGAAACACTCATTAAAATGATAGTAATCGTTAATGGAAAGCCGAACGCTTGCGGTCATCGTGGCTCCTTATGTTTCGTTCTGCGCAGGTGCGGGACTACCTGGGCCACACAGTGCTCATCTCCATGTTCGCGTACCTGATGTACCTTCTGTGCGAGTGCCCCACCGTCAAGCTGAGCAAGATGGCCCTGAGCGGTCTCACGCGCACCTTCAGCCGAGGTGGAAAAACGGGCTCGCAAGACTCGGTCAACCAGAACTGCTGCCGCCTGTAAGCTCAGTCTTGCTCACTGAGCGCGTCTCGAAGCGTGCCTCTCCGTTTTGGGCTCGGGCCCCCGCCCTCGGAGCGACGGGGTTTCCCGGTTCTGCACTTGGTACGGCCAACTTCTCTGTATGCAGTATATCTCGTGTAAATCGTGTAAATCGTGAAACACATCCACCAATGTTGCGGCGTAGGCAACGAAAGCGGCCACATATGCTGGACAAAGCTTCCCTAGTTGCTGCGCTATGAACCACATTATGGATTAAGCCGTTATTGAGGTACATTGAAGAGGGATGCTGCTGCAGCATATGCGAAGCCCAACATCGCCGCTGATCTCAGGTGTCCAAAGTCTACGTGAAAGGGTTGACAGTGGGAGTCAAAATGTGAATGTGAGGCCGGGTCGGTGGGCCGAGTCAAGAAGATATGCCCTAAAAAAGCTGGATGGCCTTTGATAAGATGACCCACCTAGGACGATCTTGACAAAGACCTGTCCTCCTGATGATACGTCGGTCGGTCTTTGTCGGGTGCTTCCACGTAGCTCAGCCTTATAGTAGCTCAACGCCCTCAAAAGGACGAGCCGTCGTTGAATTGCGCCACCGACCATCGATCGACCCGCAGTCGAATAAAACTCTCTTCGCATACACACGCCATTCTACTCATCCCTGTGCGCATGCATGCCGCAACTCATTCACCAAGTCAAGCGCAAATGCATGCCCCAGAACCGTGTCGGCGACGCATTACGCAGATGCGATACATACACTGATCACCCCCATGACAGCATTCATCGGCCAGTATTTCGCCAAGTGCACGCGTACTTTCACCTACAACAGCAGATGCACAAATTAACGGATGCCATTCTGCCACGCGCACATTCCACAGACGATCGCCGTCTGCATGGATAGAAAAGAATTTAATAAAAAAAAGAAACGGACTACACAAGCATGGTATATATTTTGTTTTCGACAATTGATATCGTGCCATTTCCTCGGAGGCGTCTCCTAAAATCTAAGTGAAAGAAAGCGAAGTCACAGTTATCAGGGGCATGTGTACAGCTAGTAAAGAGCTGGTGGACAAATCACCTCGCGGTAACCGCGAAACGCGCACCCTGAAAAAGGAAGACGAAAGCGAACTGCGTGTCTTCCGCAGTACCAAAGGGGAGACATGTACGAGTAAAAATAGGCAGGATAAGTAAAGAGAGCTGGGGGTATTTTGTTTTCTGCCCTGCAGTGGAAGGAAGTAACAAAGGATAGATGAGACAAAAAACTGGTAGGGTTTTAACGTAGTTAAACCGAATAGACATGCGAAAGCTTGCGTTTAGCCTGGTTGGCTCATGGTTTTGCTTTGCTGGGTCGTCGGCACGTCTGACCCGACGATATTAGACTAAGGTTAAGCTCTGACCGAGGTTAAGCTGACTTGATATGTTCACGCCACAGATGCAAGTTGATGAAGACAGCGATGTGCAGTGCACAGCCCGAGACTGTGTTGCACAAGGCGTGATCGGCTGCTGCGACAGCATATAGTGCCCTTGTGAAGTGGCCAGAGACGCTTATCTGTTCGCGGCACCACGAGTTCTAAACCCAGTAGCGGCAATATTTATTTTATTCCTGCATGGGATGTTGCTATGCTAGGTTTGGCCAAGGTCACCCTACAGCTACAGCTGACGAGACGCTCCTTCGAACTTACCCGAGCTTCCGCCAATTGACTGCAGCTTTCGCGACGCTACTCCAAACTAACCTGAGCTTACCGGAGTCACTCCGAGGCTTCACACAAGATTCTTGGTTGGGACCGTGTTAGGTAGTTCTTGCGCACCAAAAGGCAAACGTACTTGGACGTTACGCCCAGCCGCCGGCAACGTCCAAGAGAGAGGTATGGGGTGGCAATTGATGTAGTATGCAGGGACATGCAATCGCGAAGGAAAGTGTAGTTTAAAATTTTTGCTGCGTTGAACTTGCATCGTCATGTCCCTCGCTTCGCTTAGCTCGTTTAAGTTGGACATCATGAATTGCAGAAGTGGAAATAAACGTTCTTTAAGAAACTGAAGTCTGAGGTCTCTTCTTTTATTATTATTTTTGGCGACGAAAACGGGTAGTTTCCCCTGCCCGTTTAGGTCTGACGTAGCGGTTTGATTCTGTGCCACAAATATGCGTCGCTGAAAGATAATAATGATAACAATGTTTAACGTCTCAAGGCAACACACACATTGTCTATGAAGGACGCCGTAGTGGAGAGCTCCGAGGTTATTTTAGGCCACCTGCGGTTCTTTAATGTGCGCAGACAACGCAGCGCACATGGGCGTTCTAGCATTTCGCCTCCACCGAAATGCTGCCGCCGCGACCTTGGGATCAGCAGCCGAACGCCAAAGCCACTGAGCCACCGCGGCGAGTGCGTCGCTGAAAGTGGCCACCATAAGTGCAGTACGTAGATGAGCTCTGAGGTCGAGCGACCTACTGCAGTTCAGCCGTGTCAGAGTTGCGCGCTCGTTGGATGGACAGCACTCGCACGCGCCGCTTCTTGGCTGTCCCGTTTTAACGCGATAGCGTCAAGGCTCTCCCGTTCTGCAGAAATTCCGGCGTCGTCGTCGGCGTTGGGAGAAGCACCCTAGGTGGGCCACCTAGGTCACGTGACCTTGTTCTATCATCACAACCTGCCCATCGGACTGTGAGCAAACTGCTCATGCACCGGGACAGGTGGCAGTTAAATTAGTGATTGGTCGCCCGAGAAGAGCAACACTGGGCCGCACAAGCCCCACCGGTGGCAGCACCTGCCATCGCCAAGTATAGGGCGCATCGCTTAACCCCTGCACCACTGCACTATGCAGGAGTGGTACGAGGACTCTCAGGGACCTAAGAATGTAAAGTCGAGAGTGACCAGTTGTGCATATATCGCGTCATACCCTTACGGCGAGCTTAAGTGTCCCCTCCAATTTTACCTTGAGCGTAGCGCACCAGTGTCCTGACGGTGGTATAAAACCTACAGCGCTTGTTAACTGCGTTTGCGCCAGCAAGCTGGTCAGAGGGGCGCCCATCCAGCGAGGCTCGGTTCAGCACATTCAGCTTCTTGTACCGGAGGCAAATCACTGTAAGCTGGCATAGCGTAAATTCTCAAGGTCTTAAATGTGAAAAAAACACGCAGAAGGGCCTTTTAATTAGGCGTCGTCAAGTTCTGCTTTCACCTTCGCGCTGTCTTCGTGAGCCGTGTTTGCAGCATTCTGCCCGGTGTAGGGTTGTGGAGGAAGAAGTCAGTGAAGCTTTAGTGCCATATTCAGGCTTCCGCGATACGTGATCACTCGCAGAGAGTATTATCTGCTAAATACGCATGCTCTCTCACTCAAGAAAAATATTTTTTTTTATTAGAAACGTAGCGGGGTGACAGTTGTGTATTAATGTGAATAAATCCCTCATATTTTCTTGAACATCCACTTTTACCATGCGCAAATATACCGGCATATTTGCAGCGTGCTTTTATGTCGAAATACTGCCAGCATATAACTTAAAATTTCTCACTAAAGAAACGCTAGCTTGAGGCTGCACCGATGCGGCGCCGTCAAGCATGGCCAGGCAAGCACTGATGCAGTGCCGGGTTGCGCGGTGCTGCAACAACCGCTAAAATGTAATTCTCCCAAAATTAAAAAGAACAGTTCTGCTACTGGCAGTTGCGAAATGAACTGAGAAACCAGACAACTAACCGTCATTCGACCCAAACGTACATTTAAAAATTTTTAGTCGTCCTTTCTAGCTTAGCCCAGAATGCACTAACTTCTCGCGCATTTATTGAGAACGCATATATTCACTTGTACTGCGCAGTAGTAACTTGTAGTAACGTAATGAACTACTTTCAAGCAGTAATTTCACGGAAAAGTAATTAATTCCTAGCGATATTACTTTTGCTGCATACCGAGTCCATGCTACTCCTCGTATCTGCCATGCTTTGGCCTCGTGTTTGTGGAGATGAGCATCTACAAAGCAAAAATGCAGTTTATGGGAAGTTTAAGGTCCCAAAGCAATCGACTCGGGCTATGAGGGACGCCATAGTGAAGGGCTCCGGGAAGTTTGACCACCTGGGGTTCTTTAACGTGCACTGACATCGCACAGTACACGGGCCTATAGCATTTCACTTCCACCGAAATGAGACTGCAGCGGCCGGGATCAAGCCAGAGTCTTTCGGGTCAGCAGCCGAGCACCATATAACCAATGAGCTACCGCGACGACTCCCAAAGCAAGAATAAATTACGGAGGGCACTAGAGACTACTTCCATGTTTTGAAGGCGAAAAAATTCACTCTTAAATTTATACTGTTTCCTTCCTTTCTAATGACACACCTACTCATTAGCATACAGTCATAGGGCAACACATACATTAAATGAACCTTTACTTGCCAAGAAGCAACGCGGTTTTGTGGCCCATGGGTTGTGCGATCGCCTCACAATCTGAAGGCTCCTGGTTCAATTCTCTGCACCCTTGGAAAAAATTTTCTCTTTGCTGATGATATCATTGGGGGTGATGGACCACTTTTCCTGGACATCGACAACAACGCTGGGTATCGATGTTACTGTGCCACTTAAGGCTTGTGCCTTAAAAGCGCGCAAGCAATAATAGCCAGCACCCCAGGGAAGCGGCGCACGCGGACGAGAGGTGATGTGCGTGCAGGCGTCAGCACTGCCTTGGTGAAGAGTCTGCATATCAGTCACAGGACTGCTACGCATCTTCCTGCACTGCATAAGGTCTCGCACACAAACGCACTGCATGGCCACCAAGAGAGCTCCATGACCAAGGCATGCCATATGGCACCTTCGCGCAGACGCACTGCGAGTTCTTGAGCAAGTACTTTGACGTCGCCGCACTTACAAGAAGTCTCAACTGGCACGTCTAAGAAAGTTGGTTGTGAGTTGTCGGGTTTTTGTGGCCTCATCTGAGGCCCTATTTCTAACTCAAAGGCAACACATGCAACAGCGTCCGAGCGGCATGCAATTTATTTCGACCAACTTGCCTCCAGAACAAATCAATTGAACAGCAGAATTGGCAGCTTCTCTGCGCCCCTGTGAACTTCTGGGATGATGCGTGGATAAACAGTCAATGCACTCCCGCTGTTTACGCGGATGACAAATTCTTAAAAATCAGGATGGTGGGACCATATTACACATTGAACGATGTACTTCTGATTGAAAAGTGATATGAGAAAGACCTCATCTACATCAGCAAAACGGCTGTTCAAATTGACTAAAGAGGGGCAAAATTCCCGACGCCCATTTTCAAGCTCAATGGCGATGCAAACAAAGAACTCTAGAAATTTTGCACAAACTATGGCCAATGCGCAACATTTTAGCATCGAAACTAAGGAGTTATTTTTTATTACTTAAGGCAGGTAATTGTGATGTAATGTCATTACTTTTTGAGACCAGTAATTTACAATGTAATTTAATTACTTCTGCGAGATTTCTAGGGAAGCAATTAGTAATGAAAAATAATTACTTTTAAAAAGTAATTTTGCAATGTATGGTGTGTGGTCAACGGCTGCCTAGGGAACTTCTCGGTGTCCTTAAGTTCTCACGCAAACGATGATACGCCACCCAGTTTGCTACATGTGACAATGTCCATGAGAAAAAGGAATATTGTGACGAAGACGACGAAGCTGGCAGTGGTGTGGTACAAAGCATTTGCGCTAGGCCAATGGCCATTAAATCATATCTCTGCCATCGTTCATCGCGCCTCACTCTTTGGCCGGCCACCACGTAACAATATTATACACCACACAGCATTTGCATGGACGGAATGGCCAAGAGCATTTTTCATTTGGCTATCTTCAAATTAAAGGAGTATAGACACGTAATTTTTGTGGCATGTTTTCTTCTCTACAATGATGCGGAAAATACTGCTACGTATGAATCACCATGTGATATTTGCCCATGGCCGCTAAATAATTTATAATTGAATTTTTTCTGTCATGCTGTTTTGGTTTCAACAGCCGAACAATGGTTGTGACGTCAAAGAGTAATTTTGTGTCACGTGAGGCATGAAAAAATGCCCATATATTCGCTCCTTCATCGTTATGATTTACTGCACTCCTGAAGCCAGCCTTCCTCAAGAGCCGGAATGATAACTAATGTGGAAGCAGCCATTATACTGTAGCTTTTTCATGCCTCACGTGACCTGTAGGCACACGTTGGCGTCACAGTCATCATTCAGCTGTTGAAACTGAGACCGAAATAGCACGAGAAAGAAATGCGATTATAAATTATTTAGTGTTTATAGGAGAATACCAGGTGGTAATCCATGTATAACGACGCCTTACGCATCATTACAAACAAAAAGCGCGCACCCAAAAGTTAGGTGTCTATACGCCTTTAATTCTTTAGACCCACCATTCTGCTCACTGATCTTGCTTTGCAGTTCATCTCCTGAGCGACTTAGCGATATCGCCTGCGAATCGCAGATTACTAAGGTGTTCTCCGTTAGCTCTTATCCCCAACTGTTCCCAATCCAGGCCTCGGAATAGAGCAGGTATTCCTAAGTACCTTGTGTTTACAGGAGGTATTTTGTTGCAGAGGAGGCATTGTGGAGACTCATTTTTTTTTTGCATGATTGGTGATGTATTAGACACTGCAGTCCAAGACTTCTTCAGCATAGTTTGGTATTGACACTGTTGCTTCCAACATTGGCAAAACGTCATCCAATGAAAGTAACGCCTACATGGCCGCTGAAGACAGCTAAACCCGTACTGTTGGAAAAAACTGCATGCTTGTTAGACACTTGTTTGTTCACTCAAATACGGCCTAATAGAGTAGCTGGGACCCAGGACCTGGCTTACGTGCCTTCGAGGCTGCACTCGTAGCTCTGTGATTGAAAGGTTTCACCTGTGCATTCTAATAGAGCAGCTGGGACCAATGACCCAACTTATATGCCTTCAAGGCTCCACCAGTAGCTATATGATTAAAAGGTTTCGCCTGCGCACAATTAATGGAGCAGCTAGGACCAGGACCTGGCTTATATGCCTTCTAGGCTGCGCTAGTAGCTATGTGATTAAAAGGTTTCACCTGCGCAATCTTTGAATTGCGTCAGGTATCATCTTTTACCAGGTCAACGGATATAATCAGGCTGCTTTCAGTTTGGGCATTTGTTACATGGCGACCAGCCGAATAATAAGCGGCGATGAATTATGGGAGTCAGGTGATTTTAATGGCCGCTCGACTATAACGCGACCTTTCCATTTCCACACCACTGCCAGCTTCGTCGTCTTCGTGACAATATTGCCGCTTTGCACATATTTTTTCTGCAGTGCCACGAGGTATGCCTTAACGAGGTTTTACTGTACCTGTGAGTACTAAGGTTGCTGAATTTGATGCGCCTCAGTGTGAAATCTGAACCGATTCATACACCTCCTGCAGTAAGGCCCATGAGTCAACTATAAAATTGAAGTTCTGATCTATTGCTATGCGATGCGTTCAGAACAGGTGATGCCCTTGAAGGTCGCACGGATAACTTGGACCCCAATGACAACACAGGCATCAAAGGTTGCCTCCAAACTATAGCTCTCCACCATTCGTGGCATGTTTTCCGCTGTTCTACTGTCTTTCAACAGTGGCCCACTCATAACTCACCTCAGTTCTGACTGTGGTGCCAATCCAGCAAACAAGTCTTATGCAGTGCTGTTCGGATGGACCTTATGGCCATGCCACTGCTCTAATTACACCACACCACTTTCCTTCGGCCCCATGGCGACATTCCTAACAGAGGTGGGAGAAGGAGGAAGTTCGAGCACCACGAAAGCCAAATGTACAAGGATGTGGTGCAGTGGCCTCGCTCAAAGCTCTTACCCTGAGCTCAAACAGCACAGGTGCTTCTGGTTGAGCTTGCAGTTTTGTCATGCCCGAGCTGACAGCTCACCAGCCACACACATCGAAACAAACTTTAATTGCACATGCCAACAATGCCACATCTATTAAGAAATGGAAGATGATGTTAAGCCATCTATGCTTTTAAGAACCCAAAATTCTTACCACTGTCAAGTAGATGACCTCGGTTCTCTTCGGAAATACATCCAGCTCATTACTGTTCAGAGCTATGGTAAATTGTCATTCTCACCTCTCAGATTTTCTCATCAAGAGGCACAAGGGCAATTGGTTAACTGTCTGGTTCTTAGGACCAAGCGCCATTAAACAATCACTACAAGCTCTGGGTAAACACTCCCTGAAGGGGCCACCGAAAACCTTGCACCAAAGCTGCAAATTATACTGTTTGAAAGGGCACTACTTTTTATTTATTTGTACCTCAAAGGCCCACAAGGGAGTATTACATGAGGGGTGGGCTGACATGTACTAAAACCTCCTACCACAGAATTTTTCAGAAAAGGCAAACTGGAGAACTAAACTATTCATCTACGTCCTTGAGGCTCTTTTTCCTCCAATAATTCCTACTGCACTAGAAGCCGCACGCCTTGTTGGGGCTTGAATCTGAATGCCACACACCCATATGCATGCAGCACACATCCTTTACCAGCATAGCACCAAGTAAGATCACGTCAGTGCCTCATTTGGGGGAAACGGGTGCAAGCACACAGAACAGTAGGAACAATACTAAAACACTAATGTTGTGTGAGACACACCTGTGACCCCTGTGATCTTTTGGGCTGCATGTCTCAAGATGAAGAACAACCGCCTCCCCATTTTCCTCAAAAAAGGCCACCACCGTCTGGAAGATGTTGAAGTAACGAGCGTTAGCTGTTTGGTTTACTAGATGAAGAAAGCGAAGAAGAACGCACCGCTCGTCTCGAGAAACAGAATGCAGTATGTTTTGAAACGGGGTGGATTGCCACCATGCTCGGCTAAGTGTGCACGCATGCGCCTAGCGGAACGATCACCACCTAGCGCCATCTATCAGAGAAATTACAATGCACGACTACCCATTGTCGAGTTGCACCCCCTCAAAAATACGTCCCAAACGGAATTTGCTTCGTTTGGGGGGGGGGGGGGGTCAAGGTGGGCCTTGAATTCCGCTCACGGTGCGATATCGTAGCACTTCAATTGGTAATTGCATGCATACAATGTTCACCTATTATTTAATTGTGGTTTTATTTCTTTAACACAACCCATATGGTTTTATTTGCCTACCAAATTCGGTATACAACTGTCCCCGGATGGATACCCGTTGTTGTCGGAGTATATATAGACGAACGAATGCATACACGTATAGCGGTCCCATAACGGGATAGTTTTCCTACCCGTTTTAGGATATTTTTGGCGAGGGGGGAGAGAATGAGAGGGCACAACCAATTTTAATGGGTGCCATCTTGGATTCGAGAAACAGAAGCTATGCCGCCATTTCGTCCCCTGACGTCATACTCACGTGGTTCCACTTCTATACACCATATTGGACCATGACGTCATCATTGCCACGCGGCAGGTGGTGGTTTCTACAACGCTATTGTAGATGGCGCTACAAGTCTCAGTGCGAGATGCGCTGTTTTCTGGCTGCAGCCACAGATGGCGCTTTGATCTCAGGGTGGTAGCAGACTTCATGAAATCTCGAAACGTGATGAATAAGAGCTAACGCTACTCCTAACTTGTGAAAACAAAACGACAAACATAGATGGAAGAACATAAACATGTCTCGTCCTTGTCTTTTCATGTATTCTTCAATTATGGAAACTACTTCCTCGTTCAGCTCCCTGTCCTACATACATTCGTCCGTGGCTTCTCGCCTCTCGCCACTGCTTGTCTCTAGGGGCACAAACGTTGCCAGTTTCACAGGAAGAGGCCCATTTTCAAAGTTATAATTTGCTAGATCCTTTACAGCCTAGTTGCTTTATTCACTATACGGGTAGGCTTTGTTCCTTTGGGGTCTGCAGGTGAAAGTTGTTGTCTTAATAGTGAATGTTTCGACGTTTCCTTTTTTTTCTTCTTTTTATGTAATGGCTAGGACAAAAAACTGTCGCCCACCTAATGCAAAGAAAGTAGCCACATAATCACAAGGTCTCTTTCATTTGGCTGCACTTTCTGCACCAGTTCAAGAATTGCAGCACGAGTTCTAGGCTGGCTTGCACTCGCCGAAATGAAAGCGCAGCTGCGGTGCAGCAATATGGCGGTGCCCACGTGTAGGCCGAAGGAGCGGAGAGGGTATGGCACTAGTTATTTAATGAAATGATGACAGTTCTTTGTTGAAAGGTTTATGGGTGTTTAACGTCCCAAAGTGACTCAGGCTATGAGGGATGCCATAGTGAAGGGCTCTGGAAATTTCGACCACCTGGGGCTCTTTACCATGCACTGACGTCACAGTACACGGGCCTCTAGAATTTCTCCTCCATCGAAATTCGACCGCCGCGGCCAGCATTGAGCCCGCGTTTTTCGGGTCACGGTTTCATCCTGGCCGCTCCGGTCGAATTTCGATGGAGGCGAAATTCTAGAGGCCCGTGTACTGTGCGATGTCAGTGCACGTTAAGGGAGCATAGAGACCTAATTCTGGTGACATATTTTCTTCTTTATAATGACGTGGAAGACACTACTATGCATGAATCACCATGTGGAATTCGCCTACGACCGCTAAATAATTTATAATCGAATTGTTCTATCATGCTGTTTTGGTTTCAACAGCCGAAAGAGAGCTGTGACGTCAAAGAGAGGTTTCAGGTCATATGAGGCATAGAAAAACTGCGATATAATTGCTGCTTTATCATTTTAATTTACTGCAATGCTGAAGCCAGCCTTCCTCAAGAGCAGGAATGGCAACGAATGTAGAAGCACCAATTATATTGCAGTTTTTTTTACACCTCACATCACCTACAACCTCTCTTTGAGGTCACAGTCATCGTTCAGCTGTTGAAACTGAAACAGCACGAGAAAGAAATTCAGTTATAAATTATTTAGCAGCTGTAGGAGCATACCACGTGGTAATCCGTGTATAATAATGCCTTACGCATCATTACAAAAAATTTTGCTGCGGTTCAACTACTGCTGAATCTAGTTAGAGAGCGAAAGCTGCAGTGTATCGGGTAAGTAGATGTGGCTTGGCCTGTAACGTTGAGTGCGTTCCGCATACTGGATAGGCAACGCGCCTACCCTGGCAGGTGGCGGTTAAATTAATGGTTGATCGCGAGAGGTTGGTCACCCAATGAACGCTGCAGCTTAGTGGCTTAGCTCGGCTATGCCAGGATATAGGTAGCAAAAAATAAGGCATAGCATGGTTAGCCTTGGTTAATCTTGATTTCAAGTCCAGGCTAGTCTGGTTGTCTAGCTATGTTGTTGCCGCATTAAAGACTACACAACTGTGGCTGCGGCGCATGCGAGCTCTCCTTTTCAATCATCCGACATGTTATCAGGCATGCGACGCAGCTGTCGAAGCGAGCGGAGGCGAGCGCAACGACGAGGTACGTGGTGTGATGTCATACCTAAAGCCCCTCCATGACGCTAAACTGGTCGGGAAAAAACGTCATGGAGGGGCTTTAGTCATACCAAGCGGCGGCGGCGGCGAGCCGCGCGGTGTGACGTCATGCCAGATGGCGCGGCGAGCGCGCAAAGCAGAGTAACCGTCTCACATATCTCGGTGGACACCCTAACCGCCTGAAGGGATAAAGGAGGGAGGGAAAGAAAACTGAAAATCGAAAGTTGCATTTTGAGGAAAGGCGCGGCGCTGCGCTCTATGCTACTAGTGGCGCAAGTGCAGTTGTGACTAGGAAGCGAGAGAGAGAAATGTGCCGTGTGTCGTCACCGCTCCTCGCGCATGCGCAGCACGGCTCTCCAGGAATCACGCGAAACTGCTCAACGTGCGGCCAGTAAAGCTTTCGCTTCAAAAGATTGGTTTGGTTTATGGGGGTTTAACGTCCCAAACCGACTCAGGCTATGAGGGACACTGCAGTGAAGGGCTCCGGAAATTTCAACCACCTGGGGTTCTTTAACGTGCACTGACATCGCACAGTACACGGGCCTCTAGAATTGCGCCTCCATTGAAAATCGACCCCCGCGGTCGGGATCGAACCCACGTCTTTCGACTCAGCAGCCGAGCCCCATAACCACTGAGCCACCGCAGTGGCGTCATTACATTAAAAAGAAGAAACCACGCACCCAAAATTTAGGTGTCTATGCTCCCTTAAAGAATACCAGGTGGTCAAAATTTCCGGAGCCCTTCACTACGGCGTCCCTCATAGCCTGAGTCGCTTTGGGATTTAAACCCCCCTAAACCAAACCATAAGCTTTCAGGAAATAACTGTCATGATTTCATTAAATAACTTGTGCCATACCTTCTCTGCTTCTTCGACCATAACTTGGAGGAGGTGAGTGACTGTTTGAGGCGTCATAATGAAAACCTAAGCGGTCAAGTCGAGTCGCAAGGGCAGCATTTCAGCGCTAATTCAGAAGTCGTCTGTGTGTATACATGCAGCGATTTCTTTTCTGTGCAACGACAATTTCCTAGAGCAGGTTCATGGTAAAACTTCATTGCGATTTGCTGCTTGAAAATTCTTCGGAGTGTTTCAGGATTTTGGTGGTTGTTGGTGTTGGCGGCATGCAGTTGGCTGCAATTTCGTGACGACAGCAAGGCTATTGGACAATCGGGCCTGCACTCGACCATTCGTTTTGGAAGCGGCCAGTGCCAAGCTGCATTTGAACTCACTGAGCTGACCTTGCACGCTGCCGGCACCACCGCAGAACTTCACAGAACTACTGCAGAGAGTGCAGCCAAATCAAAGAAACCTATCATGACCACAACCTTAACAAAGTGGTAGTTTGGGCTTGTTGGTATAGCATATTAGAAGACATAGCGCAGCACAACGGGACAAATAAAAGGAGCACGCAGGACGAGCGCTTATCCTGTGTGCTCCTTTTCTCTGTCCCATTGTGCTGCACTATGTCTTCTTCTAATATCACCACAATGACCTGTCGCACACTGCAACAGTGTCTTGTGAGCTTTATGCACCTCACAAGCATCCAAACAGTCACAGGACATCAAGCACATTGCCTACAATGTTCATCTCTTTAAGGGCTCTTTACGCCATCAGCTGTAAAAAGGTCTTAAGCCTAGACGCCTAAAAAGGAAGCTTGCTTTTCCAGTTGCCTCATGCACTCCATGCTAGTTGGCTACCTGGGTCCAAACGCGTTTCCCACGTAAAACCGATGTTCAGTGCAGGTGGCACAGCGCTCATTTTAAAATTATCACAGACGGTGGAGGGCTCACCTTGTGGCGCATTAGAGCCTTTGCTGCCTCAGCATTTTAACGTCCCATTTGTTCAGCCTCTGCGCCAGCAAGACAACGCCGGACTCGAAGCAGGAACCGAGAAAGTCCGTGCATACCACAAGACTGCCTGTCAGTTTTTCAAGGGCTGTTTTCTGAAATAATATGAATTTAAAATAACATATTTCGCGCTGCAGACACCGAACCGTAATCGCTTATCTCGCCGCAATTTTCGCACCTGTTTTAGAAAGCGAATTGTTACAGTAGCACACAATCGTAACGTGCAGCATTAAGGCAACACTCTGCAGACTTTCCCAGCCGCGGGGCCACAAAAAATCGGACCGCGTACTAAACTCATCGCACAAACGGTTAGTTCAACTGGACTGTTGTCAAAAGTTTCCCGCCTCTTTTCGGGAACACGCAAAAGCTGGTAATTATGCGTGTTTTACATGGCCATGAGTTACATTGGGCTGGGTTGACAAAATATATAAAAAGACGCTCAGCGCGAGCTCTTTTCTGTTGAACTGCACAGAGCTTTTGAGCAGAACTTACGATAAAACAAATGAGTCTTTCTCCGGGCCTTTGGGTCCACTGCCAGGCAAACGGGCTCAGTGCTAGTCCGGGCTTATCTGCTAACACAAAATATTCGGGCGCAAGGAAGTTGACAACGCAATGCTGAGTGTCAGATAACGGGCAATCGCTCAGTATATGCATACCAAAAGATAGCAAGAACAAATTACTCACGTGCAACACCATCGCTCGCTCTTTCCGTCGATCGGCCATAATGCTACTGAAAGCAATGCTCGGCTCGGCTCAAACATGGCTCAAACAGCAAAAAAATTGCTGTACGTGACGTCTATTTTCAAACCGGATGCAACGTCATGGGTTTAAATGCGCAGCAGTGACTAGGGAGCGAGAGAGGGAAATATCCGCGGCGAGGCGCGCGTTGTGACGTCATGTGCCTCCTTGCAGTACCGCCACGGCGAAATCGCAAGTTCGCGGCCAGTGAAGCTTTTGCTTTAAAATAAAATTTCTCTTTGTCGCTAGACACCGCTTACGGTGGCACTACGGAGTTGAATTGTTGCTAGAATACCTGCCGGATCCCTCAGTTCCGTTTCTGCGTGTTTCACGCGAGGGGCGTCCCCGTCAGTAGCCATGGCGCCGTGCACTCCTTCGAAGGCTCTAGACTTCGATGTAGCCGTCCTTGCGGAGACTAGTCCGGAGACCGTCGTCCTGAGAGCAATCCGTGTAATACAGATTACAATGGTTGCACATAAGTATGCTGAAGAGCGCAAAAGCGAAAACCTTTCCCTGTCCTCATTCTGCCTTAATTTTTCAGTTTCTACTATTTTCTGTCATTTTTTTGTTTTTGTTTTTTATTACGCGAGAGCGCATAGAGCTCTTTCGGACGAATAGCCGTCGGCGTCGTAGCAGTAGCTGCAGTAGTCGTCGGCACCGCACGTCGGAAATGTTCCTACCCTTACGGCGTTCATTCGGATCACTAGGTGGTGATGGTCGCTCCCTACATTACCTCACAGTGATCGGAATAAACCCTCTAAGGGAAGGAATATTTCCGACGTGCAGTGCCGACGAATACTACTATGGCGTCGACGGCCGTCGCCACGCGCCGTTGCCGTGCCGAACGGGCGACGGCGTTCCGTGGACCCCTTGGCAATGCTGCAGCACGCTGTCGCGTCCCACTGTTGAGGACGAAGTTAGGCCACCTTAACGAAGCCTAAGCCTCCTCCATTTTTTTCGATTTTTTGTTTTTATTATGTTAATTTACTTATATTTAACTAACTTTTTATTTTTGTTTATGGTTTATTTCATTACATTTGCGTTGTTTAAGAACTGTTGCTTAATCAACTAAATTTAACATTTTTCTTTTATTTACCACACAACTTATGATAGACAGTTCGGGCGGACAGCTTTCGTCTACAGCTTCCGCCCACGCCACTCATGAGCCGCTATAGAAACCGGCTGCGGTGGCACTACTCCGTTGTATTGTTGCTTCAATCCATCTAGGACCCATCTGTGACGTTCCTGCGTGTTTCAAGCGAGGGGCGTCCCCGTCAGTAGCCATGGCGCCGTTACCCTTCGTGCAGTCTTTTGAAGGCTTTAAGTAAGGCAAGTAGAGTTTGGAGAGCTAGACCATGAGAAAGAAATTATCAGGAGATACAGAATTGCCTGTAGTGAACTCAGTGGGCATTCTTGTGTTCTGAAGCAGCCTAATGATGTTGCTCAAAATAAAAGCCACATCTTGAAACTTGGATGCTAACAATGAGGCTCGAGATTAAATGCAGGAAGAATAGTTGGCCACAGAGATGAAAATATTAGCAGTAAGATTGGACTATGGCAACAGTGATTTCAGAACAAGCCTGAATTGTCAATACTCTGGCAGAAATTAAAAGAAGAAAATGGACCAGGGCAGGGCATATGATACAGAGAATGAATCACCAAAGGTCTCCCAGGGCAACAAGATGAACTTTATGATGGATTTTAATGGTACAAGGGCATCTTCAACTATGTCAAACCACGTGCGTTTTGATATTTGAAAACATGCTGCTCTATTGCACTACTCCGCCTAAAGTTTAGACACAGACATAAAGGTCCATGATCACTTTCCTAGTAATTCATGCCATCGGTGCTTGCCCATCAGTTTTCATTGACATGGACCACATTAACAGGAAGACCTTGGCAGCAAGCATTGCACACCTGTCAAATCTGAGTGCCACGACAACAATTTGGCAGCAAATTTTCAGCACAGAAACAGTCTTGCAAAGAGGACACCGGGGTCTGCTTAACATAGAATTGATGTTTGTATGTGCCTGCTGTACACTAAAAAATGTAAATATCAACTATCCACACATGCAGCAAGAAAACTTAGAAGAAACAAATAGAAAATAAGCTTACTGTGGTAAGTTTTCCATTTACACCCACACCGCATTCTCCACAGTCTCGCAGACCGCTGTACAAGAATGTGTGAATATGCTTACTGTGGTGCACATTATTTAACTGTCCCGACAGGACACAAGCGCTTGTGAATTAAAGGTGTAGGTTGAATTATAGTGGAAATCTCTTGGTCTATAAAATTTCTGCACATATAGCAGTTACTGAGTCATGAGCTAAGTGATCAGTTTAAAACTTAAAATAAACATGCTGCAATATATACAAAAAATGCTTTCTAAACAATCTACACAAAAAATGCTTTATGTGCTCTCTCTTACATGACATCAGTTAATCGCATCATAGTGATGGTAGCCCACAAAATGAATGTGCAGAACACACACATGCACCGTTTTTGTTCATATCTTAACCATGGCCTGTTATGTGCTGGGCAAGAAACAGGTAGGGACTAATGTTGTATTGACGCCTTTTTTCTGGTAGAATTTGAATCATGTGAAGTGCAGCTGAAAGAAGTTGTTTCATACATAAGTATACTTCATGCAACCGAACAAAATGTGCACAGCCCCATGCTGAGTAGTGGTTTAAACTAATAGTGAACATTTTACTACTGTAACATGTGACGCAAGTCAGTAATGCTGGAGGCATAAAACTATATATTGTGAGGCACCAAGAGCTAATGTGAGCAATCATGCCTTTAAGAGATATTGCCAATATATATGCTCCTGAATGAACTAAAGTTATTCTTAGAAGCATTCAGAGCAACACAGTTTTGCAAAATGCCATTAGCCAGGATAGGCCTCGTATGAACCAGTTGCAAATGTAAAGAATTTGGCTTTAAGACCACGCTGTGCATGCTGTAACGCCAAAACAGTTGTGTACAAGCAATTCGTGTACTACACCCCTAGTTTTATGGTGGGTCGATATTGCCCAATTTCCACTCAAGGTAGTGAAAAATATGTGCTATAACATAGACCTCTGCTTGCTGAAAACAACAAATAAATAGCGGGTTTTTAAGGAAGGAAAGAAGTTACAAATTTAATCCTGCAGGTTTTCAACCTCAGGCTAGTTATTTGAAAATATCAATCCCTGACCCACAATAATTGAAGTTTCAACAAATAGCATTTAAATTGTAATAGTAGAAACGCTCTTATTTGACGTATGACTTCAAAAACCTGCATTTCATGGCAGCTGTCAAGTAGCCCTGAATAAGAGAAACCAGTAATGACACACAACCAAGGCCTTATAGGCAGAAAACGGCACATTTTCAACTATATCCTCGTGATTAGCTTTAAAGTAAGTGTTAAACAATACAAATCCCTTGATTTGCTTCATGACTTACTACTGGTGTATACTTACAAAGATAACCGTACAAGATATGGTTATCTGCACCTTGTAAGGCAATCGTAGGGCTTACTCGAAAGGTAACTCGCCATAAAAGGAGTGCACGGTAGAGACAGAGTAGGCAGACAATTTCTTGACACTCACAACATTCACAAAGTGAACAAGGGAAGGGGAAAGCCTCAGGGTGCTTGCCAATGTTTCGACAAGAGCACTTGTCTTCGTCTGGGATCAACATACCCAGCGGAAACTTAGAATCTCTGAAGTAGAGGGTGCTCCACTCTTAATGCAAACACACGAGCACATGGCCATGCTCTTTGGAGGGCCACTGCATCAGACACTGCCGCACATCGAAGCCAAGTGACAGATGACATCATCTGCCTGACTATGCCCACTACAGGGCAAAGTTCTCTCCAATTAACCCTGTCCTTTGCCAGCTGCGTTCACTGTATGCTTGCAAACTTCTTAATCTCATCCATCCACCTAACTTTCCACCACCCCCTGCTAAGCTTGCCTTCTCTTGGAATCCACTCCATTACCCTTAAGGACCAGTGGTTATCTTGACTTCACATTACATGCCCTGCCGAAGCCCATTTCTTCATCTTGATTTCGACTAGGATATCATTAACCCGCATTTGTTCCCTCACCTACTCTACCCGCTTCCGGTCTCTTAATGTAACACGTATCATTCTTCGTTCCATAGCTACCCATGTTGTCCTTAACCTGAGCTGAACTCGAAAGTTAGCCTCTACGTTTCTGCCCCGTAGGGGAGTACTAGCACTACATTCCGGTCCATCTTCTCCTGCGCCATTTTGCAGCGATGAGTGGCTGTGTCACACGCAATGAACCTCTAAAGATTGCGGCCGCGCGCTCGCATGTTTGCACTAAAGGTGCAAACATGCATATTCCAGCACTGGCGTAATTATTTAAGAGGTCTCACACGTGGTCAGAGGTTTTCCCAGTACTTCACATTGCTTATTTATCGTTTCTTTCACCCTATCCCTCCAGCCCAACCCGCCTTTCATTCATCGTTATACTTTTACCATATGCCTTGCACCTCCTACTATCACTTCTCAGGAACCCTTGGCTTCCACACTCCTCCCCCCCCCCCACCCTTCCTTCTGTCTTTTCTCTGAACAAGCCCCATTTTCTCTTTTCTTTTCAATTTTTTGTTACTGCTGGACACGCAGCCTTTCAAGCCAACTATCTCTCCATGCTCCACACCCCGGGATTCCTTTCTACTGAGCTCGCCTTTTTCTTTTCACAGTTTTGCAGGTTGACCGGTTTATCCTCTTTAGCAGATATCATGCCTAGACAAGATGCACCCTCCAAATCATAACGCCATTCCCACATCGCATCCTCCTCCCTCTCACCGGGCCTTCCTCCTCGGAGTGAATGCCCTATATAAACCCCGCCAATGATGAATGCTTTGCCCAGGCGAAGACAAGTCCTCTCTAAGAAACGTCGGCAAGCACCCTGAAGCGTTCCCCTTCCTTATTCAGTTTGTGAGGTACCAAGGATAGGTGTTCAAGCGAACATACCACATAAAGCAAATTTTTTAGTAACACGAAAGGCTCAGAGCCTCTACTCCTGACCACATTCTGAATCATGCTCTGGTGGCTCACTATACCAAAATACTGGACATGACAAAAACAACAAATTGGTGAGGGCTATTGTTTGCTGTATGTGAAATTAAAACTTCTACTACAATAATGAAACGAAACAACCAGCGTCGACATCAATGTACAATTTGCTGTAACATACGTCCCCAGCAAGGACAATCTAGCTGGATGTAAATTCTCTTTTTACATTTCTAAACTGCATGCATTATTTCTAGAAAGTGCGAGAACAGAAGCTCAAACATAGTGCCAAATAACACACTGCATAATAATACTACCTATGAGGTGTTTATCAGCAAATGCAATGAGCAAGGCTTTGTAAATGGTAATCCGGAGTTGCAGAAAATCAGAAAAAAGTGCAATTCAATTGAGATCTAACTTGAGATCTGGGTGGAATGGCTGCCATTAGTTTAGCAACCAAATGATACTGTACCAAACATACCTGAAGCAGAAGAGCTTTACCCCTTGCAAGTTCCGCACTATGCCCAGTACCATGGTAGTGCTAAATGTAGCCTGGATCTTTCAGCCAACAGTAAGCATCTGAAAATGTAGGATGTCAAATTAAATAAGACAAGCTTGATGTTTACATTGCCGCACTTTTTTAAGCACCCTGTGATAAGGTATCAGGTCATTATTCAAGTTTTATTTGCCATGCTGCGATATCGGGGCAGTTGAGTGCTTTTCCCAACTCCTGAGACTTCATGCTTCTTGCTCACTCCATTCACCCGATATTAATTTTGTGCACTGACTTTTTCTGGTCATTGCCCGTGCACAGACATCATGTATCAGTCACCAAGAATGATGGGTGTTAAAAACTGATTGAGAACAGAATGCAAAAATTTAAAAAAGCACAAGTCTTTTGTTTTCAGAAGGCTTCATACAGAGACGCTGCAGAATTCCTTTTGCGCTGAGATGAATGCTCAAAATATCATCACTTATTAAGTATCATATGCGGCCACTGAGAAAATCACTGCATTTTTCATTTTTTAAAGAACAAGCAATTGCCATCAACGCTGCTTAAATGAGCTATGGCTTAAAGGTTTAACATATATACTTTGAGGAACTGAAAGGGATGAAGTTATTCTAGCTCCCTTTTCCCTGGCATTGGACTGACTGTTGGCTCCACTCTAAACTTAGTTCAGCCCTCGATACACTTCCATGTCAAAGTGCTCAGAAGTAACTCAGAGCATCCAGCACGATGTGGCACTTGTTCGCCATCCATTCATCCCTTGGCACTTCGAGGTTCCTGAACACATTGAATACCAGTTAATATTTGCACTGTACATGAAGTTCGTGCTAGAAAAACTAGCCACCCTGTATACGCAATGCCTTATGACCTCGACTGTACCAGAAGCTTGGAAGAATGCAAACATTATCTTAATTCATAAGAAGGGAGACGCCAAGGACTTGAAAAATTACAGGCCGATCAGCTTACTATCCGTTGCCTACAAAGTATTTACTAAGGTAATCGCTGATAGAGTCAGGGCAACATTAGACTTTAATCAACCAAATGATCAGGCAGGATTTCGTAAAGGATATTCCACAATACATCATATTCACACTATCAATCAGGTGATAGAGAAATGCGCAGAATATAACCAACCTCTATATATAGCTTTCATTGATTACGAGAAAGCATTCGACTCAGTGGAAGCCTCAGCAGTCATACAGGCATTGCGTAATCAGGGGGTAGAAGAGCCTTATGTCAAAATACTGGAAGATATATATAGCAACTGCACAGCTACTATAGCCCTCCATAAAGTCAGCAATAAAATTCCAATAAGGAAGGGCGTCAGGCAAGGAGACACGACCTCGCCAATGCTGTTCACCGCATGTTTACAGGAGGTATTTCGAGGCCTGAATTGGGAACAGTTGGGAATAAGAATAAATGGATAATACCTAAATAATCTGCGATTTGCTGATGACATTGCCTTGCTGAGTCACTCAGGAGGTGAACTGCAAATCATGATCAATGAGTTAGACAGGCAGAGCAGATCGATGGGTCTAAAAATTAACATGCAGAAAACCAAGGTAATGTTCAACAGCCTAGCAAGGGAACAACAGTTCACAATTGGCAGCGAGAGCCTAGAAATTGTGACGGAATACGTCTACTTAGGGCCGGTAGTGACAGCTGATCCGGATCATGAGAGGGAGGTAACTAGAAGGATAAGAATGGGGTGGAGCGCATATGGCAAACTCTCGCAGATCATGAGTGGCAGTTTACCAATTTCCCTCAAGAGGAAAGTGTACAACAGCATAATCTTACCGGTACTCACCTACGGGGCAGAAACGTGGAGGCTAACGAAAAGAGTTCGTAATGGTGTGGTGCATCTTGACAGAAAACATGATGACTAAGTGGATGAGATAAAGAAGTTTACGAGGAGAAGGTGGCCACAGCTAGCACAGGACAGGGTTAACAGGAGAGGTATGGGAGAGGCCTTTGTCCTGCAGTGGACATATGCTGCTGCTGCTGCTGCTGCTGCTGCTGATGCCAAACACTGTAGTGTTGGCCCAGGGCGTGACAAGTGAAAGGAGCCACGACTCAGTGGCTTTAAAATGACGTACGAGGGCTTACTGGACAAAGAAGAGGAATTTATAGACTGAATGATCCTTATGAGTGCATGCTCATGAGAGGTGATTGCAGCTGTCGACGCAGCTGTCCACCAAAGTTTTGAGTCTATGTCGAGATAACACATGGGGTAACATACTCCCTGTTTCGCTGCTGAAGGCAAAATCGTCAGCGAGTGTAGTTGCCTTGCAGTTCATTGTGGATACCTACTGCCCAAAGTAAAGAAAGCTAGGGTAGAGGAGATACAGAATTTCACATTACGCTTTGATTAAGTGCAGTGAAATTGAAACAGACTAGAGACTTGTCTTATGATGTTGGCACTCCTTACTTTGGACCAGAGGCAAATAAATTTGTGTGCAGTTGACCTACTGCTTGCCACTTAGCTAGAAGAAATGAATCCAGGTCATAGAAAGTCTACAAAGGGAAGAGCGATGCTGCAAGTGCATTTCTCTTAACTGTCCTGAAATATACTAACTTTTACTGCCTGATTACATATTCTAATCTTTGCAAGGAATCTGAGGTTGATGGACTGGGAAGAAAAAACCATGAATGGTAATTTGGTACCTTGGTGCCTGGCAAACAGCTGACCCACTGGACGTCCCCAGGGGCTCTGTTGCCAGGTGCCCCTAGCAACAGTAGCCGCTTGTCCAGATCCAAATGAACTACGCGAATGATTACCGAAAGGTTAAGTGTAAGGAGAGCAGATGCATATACACTAAACAGCTTTTCAGCATTGTTGCAGTGGTATGGATGGTTCCATGCCTCTAGACTATATCTGGTAATAAACAAGTTATCAGAAGACCGCGTCGTGCGCAGAATCATCTCAAAGCACATCCTACACGCAGTACCAACGTGGACAGTTTGTGCTTAATTGAATCCAAAAGTTTACGCTGATTGACTAATGTTACTTCAAATAGAGAAGGAAAGCGCATGCACGTCGTACTGATGTTATCATGAACATGACATGCGACGAGACGCAGCGTTACAATACAAACAAAAACACTGCGCGGTTAAATAAGTGGAAAAAACGCTTTCACTAATTTGTGAATAAAATGCACACCTTGTCACAAGTTCGCCAAACCGGAGATGCAGTTTGGCTGCCACCAAAGTCACTCGCGATGCACAGAAACGAGAAATACAGTGCCGCTGACTTTCCTTGAGCAATTTCAGTCGCTTAAACCTCAAACTGTTCGCACCGAAAAACGCTCTAAGCGCGCCATTTACAGAGTTACAGAGCAGCACAGCAAATTCATAGCGCCATTCGCGTATTTGCGTTCATGCTCGCGTCGTTGGCGTCGTAAAGGCACGCAACGTTATGTTTTTGAGCAACGTTATGTTTTTGGCCAAGCCCACAAGATCGCGCGTCGGCGAATGTCTGGTGAGAACGGCAGGTGAGAATAGGAAATAACGCCGGCCGCTTGGCCAGCGCTTCGAGTTTGCTATGGCTGAGCAGCAGCCGTGATGGTAACAACGTTCATGCAGCGAAAAGAAAAATTTTAATGTATCAAACCATTGAGGTTGTAAGCTAAAAATGGTGCCGTAAAATTAAGTACTTAACTTTGCTTAAAAACATAACGTTGCGCGCCTTTGCGACGTCAACGACGCGAGCATGGACGCAAATACACGAATGGCGCTATCAATTTGCTGTGCTTCTCTGTAACTCTGTAAATGGCGCGCTCAGAGCGCGGCATATTTGTCGAAGTGAACGTTTATCGGTGCGAAGAGTTTGAGATTTAATCAACTGAAATTGCTCACGGAAAGTCAGCGGCACTGTGTTTCTCGTTTCTGTGCATCGCGAGTTGCTTTAGTGGCAGCCACACGGCAACATCTCCGGTTTGGCGAACTTGTGAGAAGGTGAGCATTTTGTTCACAAATTTGGAAAGCATTTTTTCCGCTTATTTAACTGCGCAGTGTTTTTGTTTGTATTGTAACCCTGCGTCTCGTCGCATGTTATGTTCACGATAACATCAGTACGACGTGCATGCGCTTTCCGTTACTATTTGAAGTAACATTAGTGAATCAGTGTAAACTTTTGGATTCGATTAAGCACAAACTGTCCATGTTGGTACTGCCTGTAAGATATGCTTTGAGATGATTCTCCTCACGAGGTGGTCTTCTGATAACTTGTCTATTACCACATATAGTCGAGAGGCATATTGAACCATACATCACACTGCAATAACGTTGAAAAGCTATTTAGTGCTCTTCCTTTCTTCTTTCACTCCCTCCTTTACCCTTTCCTTACGGCGCGGTTCAGGTGTCCAACGACATATGAGACAGATACTGCGCCATTTCCTTTCCCCCAAAAAACCAATTAATTAATAATTAATAATGCATCTGCTCTACTTACACTTAACCTTTCGGTAATCATTCGCGTGGTTCCTTTGGATCTGTACAAGCGGCCACTGTTGCTGGGGTCGCCTGGCAACAGAGCCCTTGGGGACGCCCAGTGAGTTAGCTGTTTGTCCAGTTACCAAAGTTAACATTCCTGGCTTTTTCTTCCCAGTCCATCAACCTCATATTCTTTGCAAAGATTACAATATGTAATCAGGCAGTAAAAGTTAGTATATTTCAGAACAGTTAAGAGAAATGCACTTGCAGCATCACTCTTCCCTTTGTAGATTTTCTATGACCTGGATTCATTTCTTCTATCTAAGTGGCAAGCAGTAGGTCAACTGCACACAAATTTATTTGCCTCTGGTTCAAAGTAAGGAGTGCAAACATCATAAGACAAGTCTCTAGTCTGTTTCAATTTCACTGCACTTAATCAAAGCGTAATGTGAAATTCTGTATCTCCTCTACCCTAGCTTTCTTTACTTTGGGCAGTAGGTATCCACAATGGACAGCAAGGCAACTCCACTAGCTGACGATTTTGCCTTCAGCAGTAAAACAGGAAGTATGTTACCCCATGTGTTATCTCGACATAGACTCAAAACTTTGGTGGACAGCTGCGTCAACAACTGCAATCGCCTCTCATGAGCATGCACTCCAAAGACACATAAGGGTCATTCAGTCTATAAATTCCTCTTCTTTATCCAGTAAACCCTCATATTCCATTTTCAAGCCACTGAGTAATGGCTCATTTCACTTGGCACGCCCCGGACAAACACTGACGGCAGTGTTTGTCATCATCAGCAGCAGCAGCCTATGTCCACTGCAGGACAAAGGCCTCTCCCATACCTCTCTTGTTCACCCTGTCCTGTGCCAGCTGTGGCCACCTTATTCTCGCAACCTTCTTATCTCATCCACTTAGTTATCATGTTTTCTGTCAAGATGCACCACACCATGACGAACTTCATGTACAGTGCAAATATTGACTGGTATTCAATGTGTTCAGGAACCTCGAAGTGCCAAGGGATGGATGGATGGCGAACAAGTGTCACATCATGCTGGATGCTGTGAGTTACTTCTGAGCACTTTGACATGGAAGTGTATCGAGGGCTGAACTAAGTTTAGAGTGGAGCCACCAGTCAGTCCAATGTCAGGGAAAAGGGAGCTAGAATAACTTCATCCCTTTCATTTCCTCAAAGTATATATGTTAAACCTTTAAGCCGTAGCTCATTTAAGCAGCGTTGACGGTAATTGCTTGTTCTTTAAAAAATGAAAAAGGCAGTGATTTCCTCTGTGGCCGCACATGATACTCTTAATGAGTGATGATACTTTGAGCATTCATCTCAGCGCAAAAGGAATTCTGCAGCGTCTCTGTATGAAGCCTTCTGAAAACAAAGGACTTGTGCTTTTTTAAATTTTTCATTCTGTTCTCAAATCAGTTTTAACACCCATCCTTGTTGGTGACTGATACTTGATGTCCGTGAACGGGCAATGACCGGAAAAAGTCACTGCACAAAATTAATATCGGGTGAATGGAGTGAGCAAGAAGCATGAAGTGTCCGGAATTGTGAAAAGCACTCAACTGAGCCAATATCGCAGCATGCCAAATAAAAGTTGAATAATGGCCTGATGCCTTATCACAGGGTGCTTAAAAAAGTGCAACAATGTAAATATCAAACTTGTCCTATTTAATTCCACATCCTACATTTTCACATGCTTGCTGTTGGTTGAAGGATCCAGGCTACTTTTAGCACTACCTTGGTACTGGATATAGTGCGGAACTTGTAAGGGGTAAAGCTGTTCTGCTTCAGGAATGTTTAGTACAGTATCATTTTGTTGCTAATGTAATGGCAGCCATTCCACCCAGATCCCAGACTAGATGTCAATTGAACTGCACTTATTTCTGATTTTCTGAACTCCGGATTACCATTTACAAAGCCTTGCTCATTGCATTTGCTGATAAACACCTCATAGGTGGTATTATTATGCACTCTGTTCTTTGAGACTATGTATGAGCTTCTGTTCTCGCGCTTTCTAGAAATAATGCATGCAGTTTAAAAATGTAAAAAGACAATTTACATCCAGCTAGATTGTCCTTGTTGGGGCCATATGTTACAACAAATTGTACATTGATGTCGATGCTGGTGGTTTCGTTTCATTATTGTAGTAGAGTGTTGTTTTAGTTTCACATACAGCAAACAATAGCCCTCAATAATTAGATGTTTTTGTCATGTCCACTATTTTGGTACAGTGAGCCATCAGAGCATGATTCAGAATGTGGTGAGGAGTAGAGGTTCTGAGCCTTTCGTGTTACTAAAAATTGTGCTTTAGTGTGGTATCTTTGCTTGAACACCTATCCGTGGTATCTCACAAACTGAATAAGGGAGGGGAAAGCCTCAGGGTGCTTGCCAACGTTTCGTCTAGAGGTTCAGTCTTCGTCTGGGCAAAGCATTCATCATTGGCAGGGTTTATATAGGGCTTTCACTCTGAGGAGGAAGGCCTGGTGAGGGGGAGGAGGGTGCGATGTGGGAATGGCGTTATGATTTGGAGGGTGCATCTTGTCTAGGCATGATGACTGCTGAAGACGATTAACCGCTCGACCTGTAAAACTGCAAAAAGAAAAAGGCGAGCTCAGTAGCAAGGATTCCCGGGGTGTGGAGCATGGACAGATAGTTGGCTTGAAAGGCTGTATGCCCAGCTTCAACAGGTGGCTTGCTATGTCTGGCTGCCTTGACCTGAAAAACTAGGGTAAAGGAATTAAGCAGTATGGAAGATTGGAATACTAGGAGTAGGGGGGGGGGCAAAAGAATTGAAAGGAAAGGGGAAAATGAGGACGGGTTCAGAGAAAAGGCAGAAAGAAGGGGGAAAGAGTGTGGAAGCCAAGGGTTCCTGAGAAGTGATAGTAGGAGGTGCAGTGCATAAGTTAAATGCGTAACGATTAACGAAATGACGGGTTGGGCTGGAGAGCTAGGGTGAACGAAATGATCAATCAGCAATATGAAGTACTGGGAGAACCTCTGACCACGTGTCAGACCTTTTTCAATAATTACGCTAGTGCTGGAATATGCATTTTTGCACTTTTAGTGCAAACATGCGAGCGCATGGCCGCACTCTTTAGAGGTTCATTGCGTCTGACAAAGCCACTCATCGCTGCAAAATGGCGCAGGAGAAGATGGACCTGAATGTAGTGCTAGTACTCCCCTACGGGGCAGAAATGTAGAGGCTAACTTTTGGGTTCAGCTCAGGTTAAGGACAACATGGGTAGCTATGGAACGAAGAATGATACGTGTAACGTTAAGAGACCGGAAGCAGCCAGAGTAGGTGAGGGAACAAATGCGGGTTAATGATACCGTAGTCGAAATCAAGAGGAAGAAATGGGCTTCGGCAGGGCATTTAATGTGAAGACAAGATAACCACTGGCCCTTAAGTGTAACGGAGTGGATTCCAAGAGAAGGGAAGCGCCACCAACTTCTCCCAGGTGGTGGCAGAAAGTTAGGTGGACAGGTCAGATGAAGTTTGCAGGCATATACTGAACGCAGCTGGTAAAGGACAGGGTTAATTGGAGAGACATGGGAGAGACCTTTGCCCTGTAGTGGGCGTAGTCAGGCTGATGATGATGTCATCTGTCATTTCGCTTCGATGTGCGGCAATGTCTGATGCAGTGGCCCTCCAAAGAACATGGCCATGTGCCCGCGTGTTGACATTGAGAGTAGACGACCCTCTAGTTCAGAGATTCCAAGTTTTCTCTGGGTATGTTGATCCGAGACGAAGACAAGGGCTCCTGTCGAAACATTGGCAAACACCCTGAGGCTTTCCCCTTCCCTTGTTCACTTTGTGAGTGTCAAGAAACCGTCTGGATGCTCTCTCTCTACTGTGCACTTCTTTTATGGCGAGTTACCTTTCGGGTAAGCCCCAGGATTGCCTTACAAGGTGCAGATAACCATATCTTGTCGGTTATCTTTGTATGTATACACCAGTGATAAGTCATGAAGCAAATCAAGGGATTTGTATTGTTTAACTCTTATTTTAAAGCTAATCACGAGGATATTGTTGAAAATGTGCAGTTTTCTGTTTACAGGGGCTTGGTTGTGTGTCATTACTGGTTTCTCTTATTCAGGGCTACTTTACAGCTGCCATGAAATGCAGGTTTTTGAAGTCATACGTCAAATAAGAGCGTTTCTACTATTACAATTTAAATGCTATTTATTGAAACTTCAATTATTGTGGGTCAGGGATTGATATTTTCAAATAACTAGCCTGAGGTTGAAAACCTGCAGGATTAAATTTGTAACTTCTTTCCTTCCTTAAAAACCCGCTATTTATTTGTTGTTTTCAGCAAGCAGAGGTCTATGTTATAGCACATATTTTTCACTACCTTGAGTGGAAATTGGGCAATATCGACCCACCATAAAACTAGGGGTGTAGTACACGAATTGCTTGTACACAACTGTTTTGGCGTTACAGCATGCACAGCGTGGTCTTAAAGCCAAATTCTTTACATTTGCAACTGGTTCATAAGAGGCCTATCCTGGCTAATGGCATTTTGCAAAACTGTGTTGCTCTGAATGCTTCTAAGAATAACTTTAGTTCATTCAAGAGCATATATATTGGCAATATCTCTTAAAGGCATGATTGCTCACATTAGCTCTTGGTGCCTCACAATATATAGTTTTATGCCTCCAGCATTACTGACTTGCGTCACATGTTACAGTAGTAAAATGTTCACTATTAGTTTAAACCACTACTCAGCATGGGGCTGTGCACATTTTGTTCGGTTGCATGAAGTATACTTATGTATGAAACAACCTCTTTCAGCTGCACTTCACATGATTCAAATTCTACCAGAAAAAAGGCTGCAATACAACATTAGTCACTACCTGTTTCTTGCCCAGCACATAAAAGGCCATGGTTAAGATATGAACAAAAACGGTGCATGTGTGTGTTCTGCACATTCATTTTGTGGGCTACCATCACTATGATGCGATTAACTGATGTCATGTAAGAGAGAGCACATAAAGCATTTTTTGTGTAGATTGTTTATAAAGCATTTTTTGTATATATTGCAACATGTTTATTTTAAGTTTTAAACTGATCATTTAGCTAATGACTCAGTGACAGAGGTTCAGATGCCCTTGTACCATTAAAATCCGTCATGAAGTTCATCTTGTTGCCCTAAGAGACCATTGGTAATATATCCTCTGCATTCCCCGCAGGGGGTCGTCTGCAGCTTGCAGGCATTGGTGAGTGGCGACACCACGGGTTCCCGAGCATCCGCAGGGACATCCCCGCAGGGGGATGATGGTGAACGGTGCATCACCACGGACCCGAGCACCTGCGCCTAGCCGTGCGTGGCATTGTCGTGTCCGGGGAAAAGGGGATCCTGGTGGTCGAGCCGATGCCGAGCGTTTGGACCCTTAAGGCCCCTCGGCAGAGATAACACACCACTTTGGCCCTAGCTTCCTGTAGACGGCACCTCCGGCCTGACCCGACCGGGGGAAATCAGCAGTCGCCTTTACCTGACCTCCCCTCTATCTTTCACTTTCCTATCTTCTTTCTCACAACTCTCCTGTCTTCTCCTCTCTTAATTACTTTTTCCTTCTTCCTGGCGGCGAGGGTTAACCTTGTGTGACCAACTACCCTGAGTTGTGTCATATTGGGTTATAGTTGGGGTGTACAGCTGGCGTGGGCAAGACTTGCTTGCAAGTTCCTGTCCCGTCCCCAAGTTGGGCATCATGGTGGGTGGCTGGCATCATGACCGAACATTAAACATCACTTTATGGCTCCCCCTCTCACAAAATGATCGCGCTCTAAAGAGAGTACGGACCGAAGACATAACTGTCCAGTGTTTCCAAAAAACAAAAGAACATTTCCCTAGGTGTCATGTTGTACATAGTGCAGATGCAGAGCAACCAGCTGGAAAAATCTCTCCATTCATTGTTTCCAATTCTCTTACTGACGCCCTGGGCCTTGGTTACAAGGTGACGAAGTTAGCCAGTGGCGACCTCCTCCTCCAAATCTGAGACAAAGCACAATACTCAAAGCTCCCAACCTTAGTGTCATTCGGAGACATCCGTGTAACCGTAACTACCCACCGATCACTGAACACAGCCAAAGGAGTAATATGTGAGCATGATTTCCTGAACCTTTCTGAAGAAGAGATGTTGGAGGGTCTGAAAGACCAGAACGTCACTAAAGTCCGTTGTATCAAAATCTGAAAAGACAACAAAGAAATACCAACAAAACACATAGTCCTGACATTTGCCTCCAGCCAACTTCCCTTAACCATAGAAGTAGGATATCTTAAAATAAATGTAAGACCATACATCCCAAACCCCAGACGCTGCTTCAAATGTCAAAGATTTGGCCATGGCCCACAGAGCTGCCGTGGCCACCAAACATGTGCCAAATGTTCTTCAAACAATCAAGAATCCGTGGACTGCAATGCATCACCAGTGCGCCCGAACTGCGAAGGGGATCACCCCGCGTACTCGAGGTCGTGCCCAACCTGGAAGAGAGAGAAGGAAATAATAACCATAAAGACAAAGGAAAACATAACTTATCAAGAAGCACGAAAAAAACTCACCTCAGCCTTCCAGTTCACGGCAAAAACAAATTTCGCCGATGTGGTGCGCAGGGGGGGCACACCACACCAGGCTTCGGCCACTGCCCAGGCAAGGTGTGAGGCAGGGCCGCCCCCGGCAGACGCAGCGAAGGCTGCCCTGCAACCTCTGAACAAGGGCCCGCCGGCCCCTTAGTCGGCCGCCCGCAAGGCTTCCCCCAGTTGGGAGAAGCCCACAAACCGTACACCCGCGAGTTCACCGCGGAAGTCCAGAGCCTCTAGTGAGGCGATGGACACAACTCAGAACTCGCCTTTGCTGCAGCAGAGGCACAGCTCCCTAGAGCGAAAAAAAGACCCCAGTGTTGGCACCCCAAAAACCGGTATCCTAAGTTTTAACTACACTCATCAGACATGGCGTTCCTTATACAGTGGAACTGCCGAGGACTAATCAATAACTACAGTGACATAAAAGAACTTTTAAACACAATGTCCCCGGTGGCTTTATGCTTACAGGAGACCAACTTATGTCCAAAACAAACAAATATTTTAAACAAGTACAATGTCTTTCAGTGTGACTGAGAGTAAGCAAGCAAACTGTCTGAAGGTGTTGCTATTGTCATCCAGAATAGTGTAGCAACCTGCGAGATCAAACTTAAAACCAAATACGAAGCCGTCGCAGTCACCATCCTTCATTTCAAAACACTCACAATATGTACCATATATCTTGAGCCACACCTAACAGTAACACTTCATGATTTAGAATCCATTTTAGAACAGCTACCAGAGCCATATCTGCTAGTTGGTGATTTTAATGCCCACTCCGGTTTTTGGGAAAGTGCACGCACTGATGCAAGAGGTCATATTTTAGAAGATTTTATTCTAAGTAATAATGTTTGCCTCCTAAACACCGGCAAAGATACATACTGCTCTCCGAGCACGGGAAAAATGAGTTCCATAGATTTATCTTTTCGTTCACCCTCTCTTTTGTGATTTTAAATGGGATGTCATCGATAATCCGTACGGCAGCGATCACCTCCCTGTAATAATAAGCCTAACATCCCCACCGCAAGTCACCCCAACGAAACCCCGACGGTGGAAGTTACATTTAGCCGACTGGGCACTTTTTAGAGAAAGAGCCAGCTTAGATAAAATAGTTTCAGACGATCTCAGCATAGATGAACTCAATGAAGCTATCACAAACTGTATTTTAACCGCTGCACGCCTAGCAATTACTCGGTCATCTGGAGTAGTAAAGCAGAATCACAAAATTTGGTATACACAAGAATACCGAGATGCAAAAAGAAACAAAACAAAGCTTCGGGAATTTTCCATAGGTACCCAACACAGGAGAGTTTTATAAAGTTCAAAAAGTTCAGAGCAAAAGCTCTATAGATTCGCCGTAATTCAGGAAAAAGTTCATGGCAAGGTTACGTGTCCTCAATAAACAGCTCTATTTCCTCAAAACAAATGTGGGAGATGGTAAAAATGATAAATGGCAGCTACTCCCCATTCACAGTTCCGTTTCTATCAACCCCTGGCATGCAGGCAAGTTTAGCAGAACAGGCAGATATTTTGGGTGAATATTTTTCCGCAGTTTCCAGTTAATCTCTCTATAGAGAATCATTCCTCAAATACAAAAACACAGCTGAAAAACAAAGACTGCCGACAAGTTGCAGTTCAAATGAACCCTATAATAACCTACTTACAATCCAAGAAATTAATAAAGTACTCTCCGCTGGTAAGCAAACTGCACGTGGCCCAGATAAAATACATTATAAAATGCTGGCTCATCTCTCTGAACCGGCTGTGGAAGCACTTTTAAATTTTTTTAACAAAGTTTGGATATCGGGGAAACTTCCCGAAGCCTGGAAGATGGCCGTTATTGTTCCTCTATAAAAACCCGGAAAACCGTCTACCCTTCCTAGCAGCTATAGGCCCATAGCTCTGACTAGCTGTCTAGCGAAATCTTTTGAAATTGTATTGAATATCAGACTATCATTCGTGTTAGAAGACCGGGAGCTTCTGGATGTCCATCAACGCGGTTTTAAAAAGGCTCGCTTCACCACTGACCACCTGGTTCATCTTGAAAACACTGTTCTTGAGGCTTTTATACACAGGCATCATTGTCTCGCTGTCTTCTTCGATTTAGAGAAGGCGTATGACACAACGTGGAGGTTTGACATTATTCAGGACCTGGCTGAACTGGGCATCTGCGGCAGGATGTTGAACTGCCTTAAAGATTTTTTGTCTAACCGTACATTTAATGTCCGCCTAGGCTCAACCCTTTCAAAGAAGTTTATCCAAGAAAACGGAGTACCTCAAGGATGTATTTTGAGCACAACACTCTTTATTGTAAAAATAAATTCTATCAGGAAAATAATCCGAAGGTCCGTGATGTATTCTGTCTATGTAGATGATCTCCAGATAGCTTACACATCCTCGAATACATCAACATGGGAACGACAGATACAGCTAACAATAAATAAACTGGCAACATGGGCAGACCAAAATGGCTTCCGTTTTTCTCCACAGAAACCGGTGGCCATTCTTTTCTCACTCAGACGAGGAATTCAGATAGATCCGACCCTACACCTGAACGAAATAGACTTACCCGTGAAAAAAGAACATAAATTTCTAGGTATAACATTCGATAGAAAGCTCACCTTCCTGCCTCACATAAATGCGTTGAAAAAGAAGGCTTCTCGATCCCTGAACATACTCAAAGTGCTGTCGAGAAAACACTGGGGAGCCAATAGGACATGTCTCTTACAAATATACCGCTCTGTAGTACGCTCTACCCTGGATTACGGATGCATAGTGTATGGGTCAGCGAGACCATCGTACCTCAAACGGCTAGATCCAGTACATAATTTAGGTTTGTGTCTCTCCATTGGTGCATATAGAACGTCACCCATAAACAGTCTAAATGTAGAAACCAATGAACCACCGCTTACAGATAGAAAGAAGAGCCATACTCACATGCTCATACATTCTAAAAATCCGTTCACTGCATAAGCATTTATGTTACCCTATCGCCACAAAGTGCCTTTCTAGAACACTCTTCAACAGCAAGCCGCAAGCTACTCGGCCTCTCCTCTTGCGGTTTGAAGAGATGTGCCGGAACCTTGGAATACTAGACGTATTGCGAAACATTGCCCGAAGGCGAGGTCCACTGCCTCCATGGCACAATTTATCTGAAATCTGTGATTTAACTCTTACACAGTTCCGTAAGAAACAAATTCCGCAACATACAATACAAGAATTTCTCACACTTGAGGAAAAGTACACTACTTTCGCAGCATTTTATACCGACGGTTCAAAAACAGATGCATTCGTTGGAAGCGCAGTTGTACAGGGAAATTGGTATAAAATAGTAAGAATTCCACAGTGCACTTCCATCTTCACTGCGGAATGTTACGCCATCTGTGTAGCCATAGAAAAAATACTAAATGAGAACCTCCCCAATATTATTATTTACACAGACTCGCTAAGTCTGCTCACAACCCTTCATTCTAGAAATGCAATAACCCCGCTGCTTGGCGACCTCATACACAACATTACAACAGCCATAGCTCAAGGACAAAACATGACTGCTGGGTACCAAGTCATGTCGGCATAAAGGGCAATGAAAGAGCAGATTTGTGCGCTGCTCAAGCTTGTGACAAGCAAATTAAAAACATAAATATGACCTATAGGGATTGCATGAACTTACTACATAGTAATGTAAGGAAAAAATGGCAGTCCACTTGGAACAATGAACTAAATAACAAACTACGGTTAATAAAGCCAGTCCTAGGTGAATG
Source organism: Amblyomma americanum (assembly GCF_052857255.1). Lineage (NCBI taxonomy): Eukaryota > Metazoa > Arthropoda > Arachnida > Ixodida > Ixodidae > Amblyomma > Amblyomma americanum. The sequence continues at coordinate 230,414,039 of NC_135497.1, forward strand.
GAAGTGGTGTGCACCAGAAACGTTCCAAGGAGGTCATTATCTGCCGTCTCCGGATAGGTCACACACACATTACACACAACTTTCTGCTAAATAAAGAAGACATACCATGTACATGCGGATATGAACTTACAATCACATTTTAATTTCATGCTCTAAAGTGGAAAAGCTACGGAAAAAGTGTTTTTCTCCGTTTTATAACCAATGCATCCCTTTTCATCCAGCACTGCTCTTGAGTGATAATGCAATTGTGACATGTCTTGCGTTTTTAGATTTTTAACAGAAGCTGGTCTTCTTAAAAATATGTAAATCATGACCCAGTACTTCGCCTGATACACCTCAGCCATTTCTCATTCCTGAGAAAAACGGTGAGGTTTTTATTTGATTGATTGGGAGCCTGGAGATCCTTGCACTGGTAAGGATGGCCGCTGAGGTTACCCGACCTCCTTTAATAAATGTTTTTAATAGTGCCCATTCTTAGCATCTTTTTTCTTCATCATCATGAGGTAATTCTAACTACTTAAGCACTCTGCACCTTATACGATTTTCACATTTCTATAAAATTATCCAGAAATTTCTCCTATACCTCGAGCTTGGCGCATAATGGCCTTAGTTGCCTATGCGCCATAAAACCCAACACAACACTAATTCTCTGCATCATATGCCCTGCCCTGGTCCATTTTCTTTTAATTTCTGCCAGAGTATTGACAATTCAGGCTTGTTCTGAAATCAGTGTTGCCATAGTCCAGTCTTACTGCTAATATTTTCATCTCTGTGGCCTACTATTCTTCCTGCATTTAATTTCGAGCCTCCCCCAGTAGCACAAGGTGGCGGGCCCATGCGGGTCCGACATGGGTAATGAGGGCTGGTGGCTGCCCGCAATAAACCTACATGGGTCCCTTGTGGGCGCAGTGCTGGCAAAAAAGTTTTGGGCTGCCCATTTTATGCCTGAGTGGGCCCCTCGTCAGCTACGCATGGGCTTAAAAAGAGCGGCCAGCCCACCTGGGTCCCACCACAGATACATGCGGGCAACAGTGCGGGCTCTATCATGGCGAAGTGTGGGCAGCCCCTCTTGGGGCTGCCCGTGCAGCGCCTTGAGGGAGCCTCGGTGGTTTTGTGTGGGCATAGAGATAGTATTCCCGCCTTCGGCCTACATGTGTCCTGTGTGGAAAATACAGGGGCTAAACTTTGGGCTGCACAGCGGCGAAGCGTTGTAGGCATGCAGTTTGGGCTGTCTGAGCAACGCCTACGTTGGTCCCGCATGGGCTAGGCGTGGGCACGTTTGTCATTTCCGCATCTTCCCCGCCTTTATCCTAACCAGGGTATGAAAGGGCTAAGCATGGGCTGCATGCAGTTCGTGTGCAGAAAATATGGTGTTACATGATGGTGAAGTGCGGGCAAACCCAATAGAGGCGGCCCCTGCAGCACCCTCAAGGATCCAAGGAAGCTAGCTGCGTGTGGGCAAACATACAATATTCCTGCCTACAACCTACAAAGGCACTGCGTAGAAAATACGTGGGCAGCGCATGGGCATATGTCAGCCATTCCCACACCTTCCCCGCCTACATATCTGGTAGAATAGGGCTATGTGTGGACTATGCAGTGGCAAAATGTGTGTGCGTGAACCTGGGCTATACGACGGTGAATTGCGGGCAACCGCGATGGGGGCTTGCCGAGCATCACTCTGACGACACTGTGTGTGGAAACAGGAGTATATTTTAGCCTGTAACCTTCGTAAGTCCTGCGTCGATTATTCTGGAGTTTGCAGTGCAGAAACATCACGTGTAATGTTACCGATCGTTGCCCGGCGACACCTATGGACATGTAGTTCCACTTACATTAGCCTGGCTGCATATCCTACATTACATGTAAAAGGGCTTCATGGGTACCACAGCGATGGAGCATGGGCGCATGGGTGAAGTGCGGGCATATACAGTATTGTGCGTTTTTATCGCTGACACTTTCAAAACTTTCCCCGCCTCAACCGCTGGCTAGTTTGCGGTGAAACTGCACACAGAGCTTGCGTATTATGGTAACTTTTGTATCGGTGCAAGTTTGACAATGGTACTTACTTAGTTCAGGCGCACATGATGCGAAAACGTAAGCGTCTACGAGAGATCGGCGAGCCAAAACCCGCAGACGACGCTTTTTCGCTGAAGGGCGGCAGTGGCGCCATCTGTTTTGGGCAGTAGAAACCGTAACGGCCGCCGAGGCAAGCATTGCAAACAATATTCTTTAAAAGGTAAAGCCTCGTTAAATCATTTGTTCTGATATTTTTCCGCTTAATTAGTCGAAAATGTTGTAAGCGCTTCAGTAGAAGCAGACGAAACGACAGGAACGGCATATTTAAACGGCCCGCGCTCTTTGCAACGCTCTCCTCGAGGCCTTGTCGTGACGCTTTGCGCTACCGCAAACAGATGGCGCCACTGCCGCCCTTCAGCGAAAAAGCGTCGTCTGCGGGTTTTGGTTGCCGATCTCTACGTAGACGATTATGTTTTCGCATCATGCACGGCTCAACTAAGTAAGTACCGTTGTCAAACTTCCTACGATACAAAAGTTACCATAATACGCAAGCTCTGTGTGCAGTTTCACCGCAAACGAGCCAGCGGCTGAGGCGGGGAAATTTTTGAGTGTCAGCGATAAAAACGCACAATACTGTATGTGCTCAGTATATGGGCTGCCACTCAGCACGTTGATGAAGCCAGACGAATGTGGGCAAATAGCTTTCATTCCCGCGTTCAAGCTAAATATATTCTGCATAGAATATGCGATTAAGCATGTAATTTAAGTTATATGCGCTTCAAAATGGCAAAGCATATAGGTAGACGAATTCCGGCTGCCAGCAATAACTGAGGCGGTCCCCTCTTCCGACCTATACTCTGGTACAAATGGTTCTTGTAAGTTTTTTGGGGGGTCATTTGATAATTTGAACTTTTTATGGTCCCTTGATGTTCAATTTAATGAGATTTTGCAGTAATACACATTTTGTTGAAATCTACAATAGCACCTTTGAGATTAACTTTTTTTTTTTGAAGTTGAGTAAAGCAGACTTGTTCTGCAGATCATATCTTTGTAGCATAAGGCGAAATGTGGTTTACGGGAAACTTGGTGCTGTGCTAAAAAATATGCAGTGAAAGCTCGTTAATCCGGTCGGCAAAAGACCAGTAAGAAAAGAGAAAAGCTAAGAAAACAATTTGTAAAGTTGTTCTGCAAGGAGCTGAAACATTGTCGCCTGCTTTTGACATGAAAACTGCACGGCAATGATTCACGGAGGCGCGGAGCGCCTTAGTCTAACTGCAATTTTGTAACAGTTCGCAGTATACATTTACCATAACGCTAATAGCCACGCTAATAGCCAGTTGCAAGTTAGCGCTCATGTTTGTCTGTTCTCTGTGTCCCTGTCGTGGTTGCGCTAAAAATATGTATAATTGGTCACAAATCCAACTAGCCCAACATCTAATTCTTTTAAAGTATGCTTCCCAACGCCGTTCAAATTCAGCGCGCTGCTGCCAGGTCACGTGGCAGGACGCAGCACACCCTCCTCCCCTCCTCTCCCTCAGTGCATTCCGGAGTGATATCCGGCTCGTGCCGTGCTCCGTGCTGCTGCTGTTCGTGTGCTGTTTGTGTCTGATTTCAAAATCGTTCCTTCAAACTTCCGTTTGGATTTCCTGCTTATCTTAGCTTGCGCCGCGTGTCAGCAATGCAGCCGTTCGCGTACTTTGTGAAAAGTGACCACGCCGAGAAGCATGAAGCCGTTTCACATTCGGCTTCAACCGTAGCAACCGCGAAGCAAGAGAAGAAAGCGGTTACTGGAATGCGTCGAGTCTTCGTTTCCAGGTGAGGCCCATAGTGTAGCGCAAGAGTGCGTGCAAAAATAAACGAGCGAGCGCAAAGGCGAGAAGCAGCGGAAGGGACGAGGCTCTGTCAGCTCTGTCCTGTTCGTTTCCCTTCGGCATTGCGCGTGAGTCACTGGTTGTTTCCGCGGCAGCAAAGTGCATTCCACATCGAATCATCAAACTGCTGGTCCGTCAGTGTTCACAGTGTATGCGTTGCTACGCGAGCGCCGATGTGTATGCATAGATGCGTTTGCTGATGGGCAGGCACGCCTAGGAGTCCTAAATGTAAATGTGGCAGTTGTATACCGCCCAGCAAGGCTCGTGACTATGTTTTGGGCTTTCGTTAAGGTGGTTGCCCGACTTCCTGTTCATTATTCGACGTGGGTCGTGATCGTGCACTGCCTGCACGCGTGTTTTTGACGCCGGTATCGGCCCGTTGCGGACTGCCGATAGCGTGCGCCGCTCGGTCTGTTTAGCGTTCTGTTATTCGCTACGCGTATGTGCGTCTTTATAGTGATCTGATGTGGCGTCTTAAGGTTAGAACACACCTCTACGAGCCGATTACACCAGCTGTCAAGCTCAGAGTGGGAGGGGTGTGACGCGTCAAGGCATGCAAGCAACTGAGTGAATTGAAGCGACGCGTCACTGCGATACCACAACAGGTAGCTGCCTGCTCAATCACTTTTGTAACATTGGTAACGTTGCCTGCAGCTGTAAAGTTCTTTTAGTTGCTGGCGGCCGTGAATAAAAATCATTGCTAAATGATGACGAAGAAGCGCTAGAAAAAGAGCGCTTTGTAGCCCTTTCAAATTAAGTGGTTTTGAATAACCTAAGTAGTACAGAGCTTATCATAAAAACTAGTGTGACCAAGTGGCGTTATGTATTTGAAGTTTGGCTGTTTAAACATTTTCTTGTGGTTGTGTGAAATGCCAGCAATACAAATAATTATCAGGAAGTGCCAGGCATTGTGGGTGCAAAATACCACGGTGTAAGTAGCTTAGGTGAGAGGGCGGCGGCGCGGGGCGCACGGCGGAAAGGCTCTGCTTCTAGAGAGCGCCTACAGATGGCGCAAGCAACTGCGCCCCTTTGGCCCGGCCTCCCGCACGCCCCGTCAATGCGAAAACTGCGCCCCGCTCATGGTGCAAGAAGCACTTTGCTGAGGGCATCGGCATTTTCCGTTTTAACACAGTGCTTTCAAAGAACTTCGAGCTGTTTGTGCTTAATATGAGGTCTGCTCGTTTAACCCTGTTCATACTAATACCCCTGCCACACGGCAAATTTAATGTCATTTCCATCGAATGACATTCGTTCAAAACGACATTAGTTTGCTGCCACACGAGAAAATATAATGACATTCGATGAAAACGACATTAGGTATCGAACGAGTTTGGGGAACTCATTCGCCAGCAAACTCCGAGCTAATGTGTTCCCTCTACACCAGAGACTTGGTGAGAATATGCACCGAACATAAATTTCAAACGCGACACAAGCATTATAATATTTCAACGCCCGTATAATTCTGTGGTCGTTCATTTATTTATATAATAATACCGAATAGCACCAGAAAAAATAAAACTGTCACTCTCGCTACCAGCCAACCGGAATGGACGAGCAGTCATGTTTTTTGGCTTTTTTGTGTAGCGTGGCGTATGGCTACCCTTAGCCGCGCTAATCTGCCTTTGTACAGGGCCAGCCTGCTGCGTCTTTGTGCTCGCAAGCATAGACTCGCAGCGATCGCATTCCGCTGCCGCGAATCCATTGCACAAAGCGACGTAGTGACGTCCGCCATTTGTCTGCCGTCGCTGGCTGAACTTTGGCTTGGCTTGGACTCCTGGTGGATAGCAGTGATCAACGCGTTATTGAAACGAGGATTAAAATTTTGAAATCAGTTTCCATTCGCAAAACAATACTTTTCGAAACATATTGAAGCATAGATCGAAATGTTTTTATGCTGCACTTTTTCTCCATCGCAATCGCCATCATTTGCAAATGGCATTACTTTTGGCCGTGTAGCAGCACGCAGAATAAATGACATTAACCCCCGAATGCAGAAATGTAACTCGGCTCGCGCTTCGACTCAACTTCGGCAAGTCGAGTCGAAGCACCAAGGCGGCTTCAGAACGGCCAAGTTGGGTTTCGTGTTTCATAGATGCTCAACCTGACTTGCTTCGTCAAGTTAAGCGCGTGCTTGAAAGCGAGGGCGCATTGCTCGTCTGGGGATGAGAGTATTGAACAATCTATTATAATAATGCCCATTTTGCTCCTATAAAGCAACGCATCTCGTTCAGCAGTCATAAACAGGCACTAGGTGTGAGTGACCTGCATAAAATTGCTAACAATAAAAACTACATTTCAGTGCTACCCGCTGCTTCCACTTGATTGACGTTTTTGGCTGGCAACGTGCTCCACATTGAGCCAATCCTAGTTGAGCCATAGCCAGTTTTTCCCATGCTTTTCCTGCTCCCAGCGGAGACCAGCGCCTCAGTTCACGTTCGAGGAAAAGGAATTGTTATTGTGTTTTGTTAACGCACGTCGGCATATATTAGAGTGCCAAAAAAACCGATGTGTCGTCGCTGGCAAAAAAAAAAAAAACGCCGCTTGGAAGGAAATTGCCGGGCTGTTTAACAGCAATCACGGGGTGACCCGACGTGACCCCAATCAACTCAAGAAATGCTGGGCCAACCTAAACAAAAGTCGAAGGAAGAGGACGCGAGGAAAAAGAGAGATCGCCACAAGACAGGTGAGCGCGGCTTGCAGGCCGTTTACAAATGTTTGTTCCTGCATGCTTTGTATGCCATGGATAAGGGCATGATTATTCTACTTCGGTCGGCGTAAGCAGCGTGGACTGGAATGCATAGTTTTTTAGGAACAGTGTGATAACACGTAAATGGGCACGTAATAACGTTTCGGTGCAGTGTACTCTGCTTTATTTACAAACGCAGATGAATGCAGCCTGCGTTAATCGTGTAAATAATGCCCAAGCAGTATCCTGTACAGCCTCCGTAATTTTTAAAAACTACAGAGAATGTTTGCTACATTCAAGTCAGTACGAAGGCATGCGATTTCTGCTGCATAGAAGACTATGATGAGCGGGCAGTGCAGTGGGACGGAGGGCTCGCGCCTGGCCAGCAGCGAACTGACAATGGACGATTTTGCTCGGAGTTGGTACCATTCGCATACTATCGCGCCGCGAAGCCAAATTGGGTGCACGGTAGACCAGACGGTGTCTACACTGGCGACCTTCATGTTCATGAGGAAACTTGCCGCGCTATTGACAGTTGCTTGGTACTATTGAATATCCGGAAGGCTGTACATACAGCTACCTACCTTTACTCATTCCTGGCACTGCTGGGACGGGTGGCACAAAAACGTAGCGAAAACAACACACAGTTGCATGCATTGGTGTGCCTTTGGTTGCTTTTGTGTGGCACTTCATGAACAAAATATTTTAATGGCGCATTGTCTATAAATTAAGAGTAGCTTCACTGTGTGCGGTGTCTTTTTTCTTTTCAGGAGGAGGGTCAGCTCAATGCACTGTGAGCGCTCAAAGTGAGCAAGTCATTGCTGTTGCCAGCCACATAATGACCAGGGTAGGCAACCAGACTGACTCTGATGGAGGCATCGACCTGCCACCAGTGGCAAGTTTGCCTGTTATAAGATTGTTGCAGCCAATGGTGGATGGAGCAGGCAATGAAGAATTCTATTATGCAGGTAAAGAAAGCACTTTGCATGTTGTAGAAAAACAGCACTCCTCTCTTTATATTCCTTTGATGACAACGGCAGCGTGTACTGTCAATTGACGCTGTTTCAATGTTTTTTATTGCCTTGAACGTGCTATGAGGACTGTACAGTTCATCTACAACAAATTATAAAAATCTCATTTAATACAACACTGTGGAAAGCTGCTCTACATGTGGTTGGCTGAATGTTTGTGCAGATAAAGGCTGCATTGGTTGACAGTGCGAAAGGATGACCTGCTCCAAGCTGCATGTTGTTGGACAGCACTCTGAAGGCATTTTGACTTGACGGCTTATATTCATGTGAGTGGTATGCTGTGTTCCTGTAGCGGAAGGCGAGGAGTTGGTTAACCGTTGGACACCGAGGGAGCAAGCATTCAGTGCTGCAACCTGAACTGCATTCATTATGACATTCTCTCCTGATGATGTTTTTGAGTCTTGTTTGCCATTCCTGCCTCACTTTAAACGAATGCCAACTTTAATGCAGTTTCATTATGCATGCATTCCTTCACATAAATTTTCATATTTCTGTGTACTTGTACATGATGGTGCTCCAGGGATAAGGTAACAACATTCTTGTTGTGCATAATGGTGCAGCTTGCCTATGTGTAATGCTCAAAGCCTTTTCGAATTTGGCTGCTAGTTTCAAGGAAATTGTTAGTTTTGCAATGCAGAGGTTTCACTCGAAGCGCATGTTTTCTGTAGCCCTCAGGCTCAGGCTGCATTATTTGTCACCTTTCTTGTATGCCTCACCTTGGCATTTGTGTCGCATATATGCGGCGAAGCAAGCAGGCAGGCATTACAAGGAAACCTTTGCAAAAAAATGAAAGTGGATTAGCTCAGCTACTCCAGGATATACAAAGTGAAAGCTGTCGGCGTTCATTGGCATTGACAAAGTTCTAGACGCTGATGATTTTGAAGAAAGGAAGGGCGTATAACTGGCTCCCTGGGCCAGAGGACACACATGAGTACAAACTAGCAAATATACTAAAATTGAAAAGAAACCCATTGAATGAGCAAAAAAGCTGCAGGTGCAGAGTTAGAGGATAACCACATGTGTAAAACTCGGGGCCTGCGTGACTATCACAACTGTATCAGCAGAAAAAAATAAAGTGAGGTCATCAGGCATAATTCAGAGTGAAAGGTGAGGAATATGGCAGAACAAAACAGAATGACTAAACTGGGGCCCCCAGAAACAACGGCAGCTATTTGGCGCCGAGAAGGGCAAGTGGTGTCTTATATAAGAACATTATAAAGCTTTCGTTATAATGTCTCTTCACCAATTGACCCAACAATCTGTGCTGTTGAGGCAGACAGCTAATGTGTTGTAAGCTTAGATTTGTCCAACTAATTTTTACCTTTTCTTTATTACAGAAGACGACTGGGAACCTCCGCTCGTGGATGAGCCACAGTCACCGGCGGCTGCTGTTGGTAAGAGTGGGGCAACTCCAGAAGCAATTGAGCAGGAGAGCAATCTCTTTTTTCCTGCTGTGCAACCTGCTGATGCTTCCAGCACAGCTGCAGCAGGCTGCAGCAGTGCTACAGTTGCTTCTGGAGCTGCCGCTGGTCCCACTACTGCTGAAGCAGTGGCCACCGGTGACGCTGGCAGGGCTCCAAGAGGGCGGATGGCCCTTTTAGAAAGGTCTCTGGCAGATGAGAACGACTATATAGCGGCCTTACTGCGTGAATAGCATGGACTGCGTCTGCAGCTGATGCGAGAGGACCACAACAGTATTCTGCAAGAGCGGCAGGAGAAAAAACTTCTTGATATCCAGAAAAAAAAATTGGAATTGGAAATCTTAGAAATTGAAAAACAAATCAAACTTGAACAGCTTCGTAGGCTGCGAGAGGCACCAGAATAAACGGTGCCTATGACTGAATGAAACTGGAATGCTGTGTGAATGCTTGCACAAATATTATGTGGCAAACCCACAACACTACACTTCATTTGCACATGTACCGTTTTAAGCACATGACTCGGTGGGAACAGACATACAGCCCCGTCACCACCTTGCATGCAAGTCTGACAAGCTATCGCATAGCAGGAGGCAGGTAGGATGGTTGCGTGGTACTTATGCTGCTATGGCTATATGGATCTTTGGATGCAAACAGCAATTTATTCATAGAAATACGCATTGCTGTATGCTACAAATATGGCTGCTCTAGGAAAGAAAAACCTCCCCTGGCATTGCTTGCAAAACCAACCAGCAGAGAAAATTGGAGGCCACATTGTTAAAGTTTACATGTATAAAAAGTCAACAATATTGGCTCACGCAAGTCAACACCACATAAATGCTCAAAGGCCAACACCGCTCTCTACTCCTTCCATTATCTTTGCTGCCTCATCTAACCTAAACCCTCGCAGCTAGTGCCTCCTACTCAAGAACCGAAACCCTTAAAGAATTCGATTCCTCCTATGCTGTCTACAAGGTGGGCCCATAGCTTGAGTCAATACAATGCCACAGCCTCCCGCTTTGCTGAAGTAATCTATTGCTTCAAAAATATGGCCACCACATTCCTGTGACAAGCCGCACTAGGCATGACAAAAAAAGACTATAAAGAAGCATGCATCAAAAAAACACTTGCTGATGGCACCCACGTTCTGCTATTTCAAACCCCGCCAAACCATGTAACAATTTCAAAACATGCCAGTTCTCGATGAGTGGAATCAGCACAGTTCCAAGAAGGCCGGCTCAAATGCAAAGCCAGATTTAAGCTGTGACAGCCAACCAGTAACTGCATGTACAAATCAAAAGAACCGCTCGTCCAAGTGTTTGCATGTAAAAGATTTCACTACAACACTTGCGAGCTAGAAGTAGCTACCTAGTCATATCACAAACCATTCATTGAACCCACAAAACAAAAAGTTGCAAACACTACTGGGGTCATAAATTATCTTTCAGTGGTCCACCATGACTGCGGCAGCAAGGCGTTCCCAAACATCAGTAGTGCCCGCACACAATGATCTCGACTAACTGTTGGTGTTGGCTCATGACAACTCACTTTATGATCTAGGGTTTGTATTCAGCCATGCAAAGCAAGGCACCTAACAAACACCAGGTGCATTTCGCTCGAGAACAATGAATATTGAGTGCAACTGCTCGCAGACAGATTGTGTAGCCTTAGCAACAGTTACAGGAGTTCTATGTACGACCATGACCTTTACACTTGGAAATTAAAAATGCTCACAGGTCACACACTGTAGGTTGGTATGTTTCACCATGACACAACAATGCCTGGAATCCTCTCCGCACATATGCTGATTCTTTCGCTTCTTTCTCTGTGCCAGTTACTGCCCGTTATGCAACTTTGTTGTAAGAGATTGAGCTGGACGAGGCATGTGGATCATGTCAGGAAGCCCATTTCAGACCTAAAGAATCGACCTTTTGCCCCATACTATGACAACAACCAACTCCCACTTTGAACAGAGACGAGAGAGAGCGACAATGCACAACAAACCACTCGAGCATCGTTCCTTGAAAAGAAGGCTCCAGTGTGACAGCTGAAGGTTCGACCGTTCTACACCATCTTGAAAGCAAACCGAATGAAAAGAATACACTCATGTTTTTTTTTACCTCAATACAGCCAAAAAAAGTGAGAAATTTAATAACTGATTCATAACACACCTCTGTTGGCAAGCCAGAAAACAAAACTTCGCAGTGATCTGGAATTTCATCATTGTAGGCAATTGGGAACGTCTCGTTTTGTTGTAAAAGGGATATTTGAAATTAATGATTGTGCAATGGGTTTTCCGGGCAGAAAGTACAAAGCGCAGAACAGCGTTCACTGACAGTCAACGGTTCCAGCAGCACCAACCCGAAGCACGCGCTTGCCGAGAGCAGTCCCGCTGCCACATGGGCACTTCTTTGTCATTACAATTGTGACATAAAAACAAATTTATACTCAACACATGGAAGACATGCAAGAGCCCAAGCTTGAAGTGCAAGCCATGTGAAAGTAGGAAAGACGAAGTAGCAGAACTACTTGCTGTGAGGAACCTGAATTCCATGCCGCTACCAAAGCAGCCACACAAATGTTTGCTCTGTGGAAAGGTGCACAAGCCCTGCGACTGCTCCACCTAAGGCCTAACTGTTGTACTTTACCAAATCTGGTAATTTTTCACATGCGTGTAAGCAAAGCCGCCAAGGCAGCAGCTCTTAAACAGATGAACTGAGCGCCATTAAGACCCTCGGCAGCAGGGTCAACAAGAGCTTTTCTGGTATTCGCCTCCTGCAAGATCAATACAGCGTTCTTGAAAAATAGCATTTGAAATAGAACACTATAGCAAGAAATGCAGAACCTAGAAGCGGAAGAGTAGCAGTTTGTTAATGCAACAAGCTCGCAACTTAAAAGCTTCCGAAGCTGAGAAAAAATTCTAGTGTAAAGGGGTGTATTCGCAGTGAAGGTCTGCGGTCGTAGATCAGAGAGCGTCATGATGAGCACACTCTCAGGAGTCACTCAGGATCCCCAGCTGCACTTCGTCGACCTCTTCGTCCCGCCGCTTGAACTGCTGCTAGTCGTTCCCATTGCTGTAACATTTCTTTAGTTCCTGCACAAAAGTTGGGATACGGGTAGCATGAGCAAGTGCGCATTATAAACATGCTTTATTCAAAATGCATGGGACAGTGTTGAGGACTGTGCATTTCTTACCTATGTGAAGCTCTTCTGGATGAGCACCCGTTGTGCCTGCATTCCCGACAAGCTGTCGCTGACAGCATCAACAGGTGGCAGGTGCTCTGGCCGCCTCGCTGCTGTCGTGCTGGTGCGAGCCGGTGGAGCGTCCTGGATGGGAGCGCTTTCAATAGGAGGCTGTGGCTCCTTCATCAAACATGCAAAGTTCTGCAGGGCTGCACACGCTGTGATGATCACTGCAGCTTGTTTCGGCTTGTGCTGGAGCCCCATATCCAGACAAGGGAAGAGGTGCTTCCAGACACCGAATGTCCTTTCGACCACATTCCGTGTCTTTATGTGGGCTTTTTGGTACCTGCACGTATAAAGGAATACTGCGTTGATTTAATGCCACAGCTCGAAAGTGTGGTCAAGCTTTGTCAACTTTGTCATGCACTGTCATTGGAAACATTAACTAACCTTCCTTGCGGTGAATTTGCACAGTGATTGCGTGGTAATATAGCGCCTAGAATGTAGTGCTACTCTTCATGGAGCATGGAGAACGAAGCTACACTCTTCATGGAGTACAAAGCTACATTATAAAGCAGTACTAAAACAAAATGCTGGGCCTCGATCGCATATTCCGAAGAGACACATTTCGCTATGTGGGACGCCGTAGTGAAAGGCTCCGGAAATTTCTACCACCTGGCGTTCTTCAGCGTGCAACGACGTCGCACAGTACACAGGCCTCCAGCATTTCGCCTCCATCGAAATGTGAACGCCGCGGCCGGGATCGAACCCGCGTCTTTCGGGGAAGTAATCTTGTGACTGTACGTTCGTAGCACCGCGGGGAAATAAATAAAATGACAGCACGTACACAACGCGAACGAATACGAATGAGCTGAACAGTGGTAACTGTTCAGAGAATTTCAATTTTCATTGCTCACCTGCACATTGATGGAGAAATAGCCTTTGCGGTTTCGGTAGACATCCGTATCTGCGCCACCCGGGCTGTTGACGCGGACATGCGTGCAATCTATGCAGCCGGTCACACCAGGGAATTCACCGATCTCATAAAAGTCCCGCATCAGCTTTTCAAACTGCGAGACGGCTGGAAACTGCAACAGCATCGGGCGCAGGCAATCAGCAAGGTGACCTTGCCAACTGCGCGGCACACCGTGGGCTGCGAAATCCGCACCAGATCCCCGGTGACGGTTTGGAAAGTACCGGCCCCATAAAACCTCAAAGCCAGGAGTAGCTGCAGCATCGGAGGAACAGGCTGTCCCCTGTTGTCGGGACTTTCACGCAGGGGCAACACGGTGAGCAGCTCCCGCACGGCGTTCTTGGAGAACCGATAGCGGGCGAGGAGCTGCTCGTCGTCGTAGGGCTCCATGGGGTTCCCCCGATCTCGTAACGCTGGCCGTGGAATCTTCGGCAACGAATGGGCCTCAGAAAATACTACGTCCATGGAGTGGCAAGCGAACTCGAACGCAGCTACCCTCCGCGCGACGTCCGATCGGTAGGTGGCCATGTTGGAAAATACAACGAAGTCAGCTTCAAGCAAGCTCCTCAGCCAACTTGAAGTTGGACCGAACTAGGATCGAGCCAAGCCGGTTGCAAGTCGCACTTCAAGCCGAGTTTGGTTTATGAAACACGATGGAGCTCACTTGAGACCGATGGAAGTTAAGTTCGAGCCAAGTTACATTTCTGCATTCGGGGTTACTAAGTCGAACAAATGTCATTCGATGGGAATGACATTAGATTTGCCGTGTGGCAGGGGTATTAGTTGTGGGGTGCCGACAGAGTCCGACGCCCTGATTATAAACCGCGCGCAGCAAGAAAGAAATCTGGCCGAGGAACGGTTTGGTTCAGTTTTGCGGGAGGCTGGATATAAATCATTACCTTTCCTTAACAACAAAAGCCGAGGCCTGAGCAATTCGTTCGTATTGACAGGATGTTATAGGGTTATGGAACAGCTACTGTTGCGGCCGTGCTTGCTGTCGCAATCGCGTAATGATACAAGCTAACAGCGTTTTTTTTTTTTTCATTACACATGTAGTATTTTAATCAACCTTATTTGGCGTCGCTAGCTAAAAAGCCACCGGCATTATTTCTTTGCTATTCCCCGCATATGTAGCATAGCATCGCATCAAAACACTTTTTTTTCACGTCATTTATTTACTGAATTTTAGAATTTTCAGGCAAGAAAGTATGTAATACAAAACGTCAATACAAATAACATGCTCGATAAAAGAAGCGAATGAAACGCGAATAAGCAAGAAAAGGCATGTTCAGTTCGTTGAAGCGGTCCTGCTTACACAAGCTTAGACATTTTGCGCAAGTCTTGGCTCTTCTTTTCATGCTTGTTCTTCAGTTGCCTGCAGTACTGACGCATGCGTAGGCATATGTAGTAATGTAGCAACTTGGCAAGCATTTCTTCTTTGTGCGTACCACAAGGAAACGTGAAGTGGAAATTCTCTAGCACGGCATCAGTAGTTTTGTCGTATGCATCCCTGTCATCTGCGTACTTAGCGAACCTTTCCTCAGTGTATTTGAACAAGTCAAAGAGGTGCATATTTGGATGCGTGAGCCAGCCCCTGGTTTTGCAGTTCACGAGATCGGCTTCGGGCACATTTGCGAGACCTTTCTGTCCTTCAAGAGCACCCTTGCAAATGGAGCAGGTTGTAACATTGCGAAGTTTTCTTGACACAAACCCTGTAACGTAGTAGACAATGCAGTCGACTACAGTTGCATCTGTGTCAGGGTCATCGAAATCGAAGACATTGTCGCACTCCCAGTTTCCATCATCGATGAGCCCGTCAAGTCTTTGCTTCAGTTCATGCAACTTTCCCGCATGTTGCGCAGCTGAGCCCTTATATATTTCTCTGATGTCAGCCAAAGTCACAACAGCTGCTTGCCTTTTATCAAGCACCGTACAATTCCCAAACTTCGGCGGTTTTACCAAAGAATATAAGCTGAGCATGCGGTACAGCTGTAGGAAGGTGGGAAATGTCGGGTGCTCATTCTGCCCACCAGCTTGCCTGATTATGCCAAAGAAGCGCTCCAGCGAATCTTGGTTCATCTTTGCCGTCAATACATACTTGAAGCCGCAGTTCTTCAGCAGGTGAATTGACAGCTCCCGCACAGATTGCAATGTTACGCATAGGCCTTCGGCAGTTGACTGCGTCAGAAAGAGGTCCTTGTGGATTTCACCGCTCACGACCTGTTGCTCCCACGAGTCCAGCCACTCGGATGCAGATTCCAGGACACCAAAATCCTTGCACTCCAGTTTTAAACCTTCTGCCGGAAAGCGCCGGTTTAAAGCGTCAAACAAGTCATTTAAAAAAAGCGTGAATTCGACCGTCGGCTCCACATTGGTTAGACGAGGCGCACCTCTCTTTGCATAAAAAAGAATTCATTTAGCCACAGAGTTGCTGAATATCAGCGTAGCAAGCTTTACCCTCATCCTGAGCATCTTGGAAGGGTTTATGTGGCTGTATGTTATTTTGGGACATACTTTGAGCTCTGTTTTGTTCTTGCTGTCTGCAACGAACAAGGCATCATAGCAGGACCACCTTATCAGCTTCCCATCTCTTTTGAGAACCTTCTTGTATAGTAGCCTGTTTCTGATGCACTTGAAAAGATGAGGTGTATCAGACAGTACGTACACATTTCTAGAACTGTCCATTGGGTGCTCAAAAGAATTACGAACGTGACCCAGAGAACCAGTGATACCGAGCTGCTTCCACATCGCCCGGTTGGTGGAAGCACCGTCACACACTACTCCGTCGACGAACAAGCCGGCGTTTTCTAGGTGTACGTTACATTGGATCAGGAGTTGAGAAAGCAGCGTCCCCTTAGTTGGTCCTTTCGACGCAAATACGGCTACTGGCTGTAAGTATGTTTCACCAAACGGTGCAAAAGCAAAGACGAGGCCATGATCTGCGATTTCATTGCTTTGATTATTTTTTTCTCCATGATCAACAAGACCGGTGTACGTCATTGTCTGCGAGTTGACGGCCACTTCTTTTCTTACTTGAATTTCGTCCAAGATAAGGATTCCCCTCCGCTGGAAAGCGGTCTTTGCGGCAACCTTTATCTTGAGGGCTTTGAAGAAGTTCTCATCAAAACCGCACTTCTGGCCAACCATGCTAATATATTTTCTCACGGTGGTGACGCACGGCAAAGGCAATATGTCATTGTTCCGTAAAAAAGAGTAGGTGGCCGGGCTCCGTATATGCAGCAAGAGGCACAACAGGATCCAGTCGTCCGTGTACCGTCTGCTTTATTTTGATGCGCACTTAGCCGCTGCTATACATTCTTCTAACAAAAGCAGCTGTGCTGGCGGTATATCAAGTCCCTTCAGTTTCTCCTTGATATCTTGCTCCTGCAAATCTGTTAGCTGCTTCATAGCCGCCTGCAACTGCCCCAGTAGAAGCTTGTTGCGCTTTGCCAGTCGTGCTCTTGAACGCTGAAGGGCTGACCTTGCACGTCGCAAAGCAGAAAGCTTCTGTTGCTGGACAGGCCCCACCGACAACCTGAAACGCTTGAAAGGTATTTGCTGCTTGGCTCGGGCAACTCGGCGATCAGCATGTATCCTTAGGGTGTCAGCAAGGCCAGAACACAGATGACAGATGGCACCCCGAGATGTCACCAAAAGGCATTTGTTGTGTCTCCAGTTTTTTTGAGAGTCCACAAAAGCACATTCAGGGGACACATCAGGGAAGTCCTTCAAACTAGGTCCTCCCCCACAGACATCTGTGTTGTCAACAACTTTCAGCATGGTTTGAACTTCAAGGGGTGACGTGGCGACGGGACTTATGCCCACTGCAGTAGGGTCGATCAACTTGTCGAATATGTAGACTTGCACGGTCATGTCGCTTTTGATGTGCACCGCCTTCCTGTTAAACAGTACCGACGATCCGTCGCTGGTCCTATGCGCTACCGCGGCGTCAATAAACACGACGTCCCTCACTCCTGCTACATTGATGAGATGCGCTGCCCATGAAGGCTGTGGTAGGCTAATGCAAGATACTCCACTGAAAAGCTGCTCGAACGATGAGTGAGATAAGTCATTCTCACTGGATTTTGCAACACAAGCGTTGTCGTCAGAAGATGTTTCCATACTGTCCGCTGAAAAAACATCTATGTTGCTAGCTGACATCAGCGCGCTGCTGCTGTCACTGTTCCGGTCACTCACAGAAGCAGCCACAGGAAGCGCTAGCCGTTTCACATGCTTTCGAGGGCTTTTGATCTTTTTCGAGAGGTAGCTTGGAGCGCCTTCGAAAAGTGATGGCACAGCGTCTTTTGAAAGGCCCGCTCTTCTTGTTCCAGACATCAACACATGACCGTCGATTTCCGCAGACCATGTCTTCAGGATAAAATGAGAAGCGAAATGCTTTTCACAAACATGGTCCGTCCTTTGGAGTATGCGGTCTTTACGAGGTATAGCCCGTCTCCATGCTTCAAGTCTTGCTTCATCGTTTGGCGGCTTGAAAAGCGAGTACTTTTCTTTGCAAGACTTGTAACCAGTGTTGCAAAACGGTACGAAGCACTTTCCCATTATGCAGGCTCATGAAACAGTCCGAAGGTTCAGACGTACCTGACGGCCAAGTGAAAAATGCGTTGAGAAAACACGGTGGGCAGCAACCACGTGGCCACGCTGCACGTGTAACCAGCCGGTGATGTAGGCGCGCGCGAAGACGGCGCGCGGGGGTCTCAGCGGGCGCAAGTTGCTAGCGCCCTCTCTTGACGCGTGGAGAAAGGAGAACTCCACGCCTTCTCCTCCGCTTCGCGCCCAGCCTGCGCCGTTCAGTCACCTAAGCTACACTTCTTACACCGTGCAAAATACACAGCTGTAAATTATGTTGTTATGCAGGTGAAGTGCCTTCTCTTCAGTAGTGAAGAGGTCTGAAAAGAGCTTCATCGGAGAAGATGTCTCCACTGTCCAGATTTGGGGCTGTTCTTGTCTGTGCCCGTTCAGCGTACATTGCAGAGCACAAGTATGTGTTGAGTTTTCTCAGATCTATTTTTTTCACCTCTGCATTGAGATCAGTGTATTGCAATGTCTGCTTTGGACCAGAACGTTGATGGCATGTATTGGCATTCTCCTATTCAAAATAACGTGTGTGTCTCTTCTCAATAGGTCATCATCAGATGGTGCCAGTTTCATGCTCAGAAAGAAGCAGTGCTTAAATACAGGGGGGTCTCGGCTGGCCTCGGAACTCTTACAAAACTAGCGACGAATCTGAGACTCCCTGTACTAGAATGTAGGGAGCGTATGAATCCGAAGCAAGCAACCAATTTTCTTTTTCTTATTAGTGGTGGTTAGAACATTTCTCCTGTCGTTTCTAAAATTTCATGGTGATTTTTAGCAAGAATCATTAACACGTTTTCTTATAGCCAAGACGCAAAAAATGCAACGTTGACAGCACAACACACAGGGTGGAAGAAAAAGGGAAACCCGCACCCTCATACCACGATTGAGTCCAGAGCTGGCCGCTCAGCTCCAAGGCTACGCAGCAACAATGAGCACACTGGCATAGCCTCAGCTCAGCCACTTTCTCTCTCTTCCTCTCTAGTTCCCTCCCCACCTGTTCTCGAGTCACTAGAAACCCCCTTCAATGCAGCCAGGCTTTAAAAAATGCCAATATGAAGTAATGGGCTACAGGGCAGCATTCTAAGGTGATATTACAGCATGAGAACAATGCTTTTATTCTTTTTTTTCTCTAGTATCCATCTCACATGGCACTCCTCATAGACAATCATAATAGAAGGATAACCATGTCAAGCTTCTGCAGTAATGCCGGTGTCACATGGCATGCCTCAGAGACTGGTCCAGCAAATACGTCTTATTTCACTTGATGAAAAGAATATGAATGGTGTTATATAGCGCAGCTATGAATGCACCTCAAAGATGAGAAACATTAATTGGACTTGACAGCTTCTCTTCTGTGGCCTCTTATGTATTACGAAAGTAAAAACAGCGCTAATTTTTGCACAAACCACACAGAAAGAACAGACAGGACAGCGCCCGTCCTGTCTGTTCTTTCTGTGTTGTTTATGTAAAAATTAGTGCTGTTTTTACTTTTGTTACACAATGTTACACCAACTAGTCCAGCCAGAGGTACTGTTAAATGAACTTTTCACTGTAGTTGCAATATTTTTACTGCCTCTAGATCTGAGTGGAAAATAAGCACCGTCTACTGCAAGCTACTTCAAGGTCTGTTGAATTATAGCCTGTGCACAAAAAAGCTAAACGTGCTAAATGAAAAAAGGTGAATGTTCACCATAAATTGTTACCTCTGTGATTATCTTGGTCAGTTTTGATTTTTTTTTTTTTTGCCATTTCACTTGCTTGGTGATGACACTGTGCAAGTTCATTGAATATACTTGCTCTAATACACTTACAAGAAATTAGGAGCTTGTAGTGACCTGTTTGACTCAGCCTTTCGGCATGCTACCTGATATCATAGTTCAACAAAGCTTGAAAGAAACTGCATATACTATGGACACCAGATGTTTGCTTGCGTCTTTTTTCAAATGCCTTAGACATTAATGTGCAGGCGCGGACAGAAGTAAACGGAGCGCGCCGCACAAGAAAGAGCTGCTTTTCAGCGCCGCCTAGCAAAACTACACGTAAGCTCAAAATCGCGACACGCATATGCAGGCCCCTACCAGCGCAACCCTCTCATTGCTCCGCTCGCCTCGCATTCAGCCGTAGTCAGGGTCACGCTGATGATGATTATGGTCGGATGGTTGCGCCCTTAGTAGCGAGCAAGCATTTCTGAGCACACAGACCACTGCCTTGATGCCACAAATCCCGCGGGGGCGACGCTATCATTATGTCGTTTCTTCTGTGACAGCTGTAGGCACGTTTCCATCGCAAATAGCGCGCATCCTTCGAAGTTTAGTTGCCTCTGGGATTCATTTCCATCTCGCTATAGACCAAGTAAACTCAAAAACGCTTGATCCACCACCGCAGTTTCGGGTTCTTTTAATACAGTTACCGTTCATTTTCGGCTTGCTCCTTCGAGGAACCGACGGAGCGGCAAAGCATGCGCCCTGTGTGTCTGTACTGCACCACAGTGCTCCTGCATTGGAACCTCGCCTAGGAGGTCAGCTTAAAATGAGATGAAACCGCCGCTCTTGGCGCTTTTTGCAGCGCGATCCAGCATCTCAAGGATAGTGACTGCTTCCAATGTGCTGGATGCAGCTGTTGGGTTTCCACACCTATATTCTCAAACAGACCAATGTCTATATGTAGCCGGTAGCAGTGAAGTAATACAGCTCGCACAGAAGAGTTTGGATCACTTGCCGGGTTCTGTCGTGGCTCATACTCTGATTAGTGGGCGATCACGGGTACTTATATGCCGAATTTCGCACGCGGGGCACGCAACAGTAACGCACTGCTGCCGCGGCATTCGTGTGGGTGAGACAGCGGGTGCTTGTAGTCATCCTAAGATCCGAAGGTGCATGCAAAGTGATTACCATGAGCTCTGCTCCGCACATGACAGCGCGATACGCAGCGCACTGTCTCAGTGGTGATAAGAGCAGGATCCAGTATAGGGGCAGTTTGTTTCGGGGGAGACAGGCAGGGTGCATGCACTAGTGCTACGTCAGCGCCTGGTAGGGACAAGGCGAATCATCAGTGATAACTGTAGAAAATTAACACAAAACTGCGGCAGTATGCCGAGTGTTTCAAGCGCGTTTGCTTGCGAGTGAGGCGCAGCAGAGTCCCAGCAGCAGCAAAGTTCGAAACACGCGGGTTGTTTGCGGCGCAAACATGCCTCCAGCTGTCTCAAACGAAGCGGCTTAATGGTAGAGCCGTCCCCGCACAATTTGCCTTATCAAGACAGCGGTCTTTTGTTTTCCGAAATGTTTGCTAGCTACACAGAGCACGACCATCCGATCATGATCATCATCAGCACGACACAGACGCCAGACGAATGCGAGGCAAGCGGAGCATTGAGAGGGTCGCGCCGGAAGCAGGCCTGCACATGCGCGTGGTGATTTCGAGCTTTCGTCTGGTTTGGCTAGGCGGCGCTGACATGCAGTTCTTGTGCGGCGCGCTCCATTTACTTCTGTCCGCACCTGTACATGGACCACCCCGTGATATTTGCTCTATGACTGGTAAATAATTTATAATTGTCCTTCTCCTTGTTGTTTCAGTATTATCAACCGAACGATGGCTGCGACGTGTAGTTTAGTTGGTTTTCAGGTCATGTCAAAAGCAAGAAAACTGGTAATATAACTGCTGCTATGGCATTTGTTGTCATTCCAGCTTTTGAAACAGGCTGTTTTAGATGTTGTAGTGAATTAAAACTGCATATCAACATTTATATTGTAGCCTTTTCCATGCCTCAGCAGACCTAAAGGCCAACTAGGCATCACAGCCATCATTTGGCTAACCAAGCCTAAACAACATCAGAGAAGGAAATGGAATTATAAATTATTTAATGGTAGGCAAATACCACTTGGGGATTCATGTATTCTAATGTCTAATGCAGCGTTTAAAAAAATATGTGACCAAAGTTACGTTTTTATACTCCTTGAAACTTATTTTTTAGGTGTTGTCTATTTCACTGTTCTCAATTTGCAGAGGTAGCAGTGTTCAGTACTGCTTACCTTCTTTTTGTTGTTCTCTTTTCATTCATTGGTTGGGCCCTGTTTTCCTGTGTTATTTTGTGTTCTGTAATCGCGTAGTGCATCCCTTCTTTTTTGTTTGTGCACCACTTCTGTTCAGTGTTTTTTTTTTTTTTTTTGTGGCAGGCCTCATGACAGCTTGCAGCTTTCCTTTCATTTTTGCCTTCTCCTCTGACGGTGCTCATGGTACTAGACAAAATATAGTTTACTGAAAGGCTGAATTCTAAATTGTACATCATTAAGGTGCCCTCTTCCTTTTTAGCACATGCCATTAATGGTGATGCCTACTGTTGCCAAGAATCTTACATTGACACAAATTTGTTTCACAAGTGCAGGGCATGCTTTGCTCTCATGTAGAGTTTGTGCATTTACAGTGTATAGTTTGTACATGGTCTCTTAGTTGGTGACTGACACAGTGGCCTCATTGGCTGACTTTTATATTGTAATGAAGGTTAGAATTTGTTTTTCTCACTGCTGATGAGCTTTACAGGAGCTTATGATGCCTTCAACAGTCATGTCTTTTTTATTGCCTTAGTTAGGATACTGAGGCTCAAGTGAGCAAGCATCTGAGGCCAAAATACCAGTATAACTTCGTGCCGTTTGTCAGCTTTCTTTATGATGTGCATAACTGTTCAAGTAGGAAATAATTTCAGGTCTTAGTGGTCCTTCATTTGCTTTTGCTTTTCAGCCTTTATGCCAGATGTCAGATTTTGGAGTATAGTTTGTCACATCCTTCATCATTGAAGTAGGTAGCACAATGTACCAGCCGTGACAATTGGTCATTATAACTAAGCACCCCACCCTCCCTTTATGAGCACACCAAAGCTGAGATCTGATGGCAACTTTGATGAGTATTGACACCTGAAGTTGTCTTGTTACAAGCATAATGTTACGGACCACTTTAAAATTTCCTGATGCTATTGGGTTCAAATCATGTTTTTGCTTGCTGTCAAACTCGCTCAACAGCACTTTCATTGTGAAAATTAATATAACACTTGGAAAAGGCAGCCAGATCCTTCATTGAATGTGAGTGGTGCACACTGGAATCCTGCTCCTGCAGCAAATCATGTGGGTCATATTGGAGGTTGTGTTAAAAAGTAATGAAGCATAGATATGAAAATGGTGATACACAGTTATTACCATTTTGTGGCCCTTGACCAATTTCTGTCTTTTAAAGGCACTGTACTAAAAAGAAACTGAAGTGCACTGGAGCCGCTGGAAACCTTTTGTGTGAAGAAAAGGCATACTGACTGTGCTCATGACAATTTGATGATTGTGCAAAATTTCAAAATGACCATTTTACTACTTCTTCATGAACATGTACTCTCTAGTGTCACATAAGGTGTAATGACAGAACTTGTCTCTAATTTTTCTTTGCACTTCAGTTTTGTTTCTATTTATATTTTGTATTTCTTAGCATGAACACCACAGGCCATGCACTCCTGTATTACTTTGTGTAAGGAAACAGTGGCAAGTCAAGTGTCTCTAGGTGTGGGCCCCTCGTTGAACACTATTCTAAGGCACTAAGTTGTTTGCCTTGGACTATATCAATAGCTCATGTGCTTCTAGCTGAAAAAATAAGTAATGTTTCGTTCAATTTTGACTACAAGAACTTTGCTAACTAGGCAGCATGTTGAGGACACATTAGATTTACTGCAGGTCAACCGGCATTAGTGCCTTGCTTGACAAGGGCATGGGCAAGAACTGCAATTAGAAAATTGCTCTTACCAGTCACTGCAAAGCCGCCGCGGTGGCTGAGTGGTTATGGCACTCGGCTGCTGGCCCGAAAGACGCGAATTCAATCCCGGCCGCGGCGGTCAAATTTCGATGAAGGCGAAATTCTTGAGGCCCATGTACTGTGCGGTGTCAGAGCACTCTAAAGAACCCCAGGTGGTCGAAACTTCTGGAGCCCTTCATTACGGTGTCTCTCATAGCCTGAGTTGCTTTGGGACGTTAAACCCATATAAACCAAACCAGTCACTGCGTGTTGATTGAAACACTGGCAGTGCTCCTACTATTTTTATTTTCTGTATTTGCTACCACACATACTAATCTGCGATTTTCAAGGATGAAGTCAATTTTTTTCAATAATTGTGCAGTTAAAGTTGCATGGTCTAAAATTCGAAGCAAGTAGTTGCCTTTTGTACTTCACACTGCTATCAGAACTCACCACTATTGCATGACACCATCAGCGTCAAGGTGCAAGTCTTGTGTTGGTAATAAACGAAATGATTTCTTACTTTCTTGCTTCAACAGGCGTTAAAGCATACTGCTGTTGTTGCTGTGAAGCGTACAAATACAATTATTATCATATTCCTGGCTTCAAATATGGCTAAGAATTTTTATATGCGTGTTCTTTTTCCTTTAGGTGTATCTGAATTCAAGGTAGAGAAGGCAATGTATGACACCGTGAAGGGAATCCCAAAGGATGCAGTATTTCACAAGAGAACTGCTATTCCCATCTGGTCAACAGAAGCAGTTGTACTATGCAGTTCCAGTGGCAAGTGCTCAGGAGGTGACAGCAAAAGGCAAGGAAAAGGTTCTCCACAAGGCTAAGCATAGAGGGCTGGGATGGTCGGTTCTGGGAAGAATTATGAGACATCATTCCAGCGCACAAAAAGTATGTCCGGTGTCCGTGGTGTCTATCCTCTTTGTTCGTGTATTTTTGTGCGCTGGAGTGTGAAAAATGAATGCACTGAGAGGTAATTGCTAGCTGTAGCTGGATTTATCTCGGGCATATACTCACTCCATCAGTGTATGTGAGAATTACGACTCAGGTTTGTTAGTGGTTTATAATATGAAAGTGCCAAACAAAGGATAATGCCAAACATACAAGACGTGATCAAATAATTGTAGATGTTGTCTTCATGTGAAAGTTTATTTACGGGAGGGTAATTGATGGGTTCAGTTAGCTCGTGTGAGAATAAAAGCAGCTTAAAAGCCTAGGCTATATGTGCAGTGCGGCAGTGCATAATCAGTGAAATTACTCATAATGAACAACTTTTAGTGAATATGTACTTCTCATGCCATGGAAACAGAAGACGGACGGTACTTAGCAGTCATTTGCCCTGAAGCTTGGATTTTAGGTACTGAGGCCTAAGTGATGGTGATTCAGTATAGGCATTCGTCGGTGCCGCCACATTTGCCATCGTCCATGAATCCTCTGGTTGCCTCTACTTAACAACGAAAATGATGGAAGTGACTGTTAGAGTCCATCATGTAGCCCATAATGAGCCCCTGTTTGCCCTTACCTTCTCTGCTCTCTTGTCTAGCTGTTATGCATACAGTTTTACAAGTCACGTTCTAACTTCGGCTACTTCAGTTTACATGTAAAAAGATTTTGGCTACTTTTTACTCGAGCATAGGTGTGCTTGAGCACTCTTTCGTTAGCTTTGCTGCATGCTTTGTAAAAATAGTTTGTAGCATTGAATATGACAAAGCATATCTTAGCCACTTTTTTTCACACTTAGCAGGGACGGCCCAGTGGGGCCTGTAGAGTTGGCTCGAAGCAGTTGCAATACTTTGTTGCATACATGTTGGGAGGAATCATGCGACTTGTGAGTTACGTATATGTGTGGCAGTAAACATTGCTACTTTGGAAAAGGCGCCGGTCTGCCATACAATGTCGGCGAAGCTTAACGAACCCCACTTGGTCTAAACTAATTTGGAGCCCTGCACTACAGTGTCTTGAAGCCATTATTGTTTTCTGCCTTGCTGTGAGAAGCAGCTCTTGCAAGTGATCTGCCTGCTTAGAGCCAGTCAACTTGTTAAGCTTATTCACTTAACTCATAATCAACTCGGACATTTTTTATAACTGGAACCCTAACGCCTGGATGCACCAAAAGAAGTGCATCTCACTGGAAGACAGGGCGTGCTAGGCACTATAGTGGGCAATGCACAGTACGCAGAATCTAGTGTGGGTTTGGTATGTGTGCAAGTGTCTGCAGGTACTCTGCAGTCAACTGCACCAGAGGCTCAGGATGTGTATAGCAAGCTATACCTAAACAAAACTCATGTGCGCTCAGGCAGCTTTGGTTTTAATACATTCAGCAGGAAAAATAATCTGGCAGCTTTTTTTTGCACATCTGTTGAGGTTTTACCAGTGCCAGAGTTCATCGCATCTTGTTTAAGGTTTCCTTTCGAATCATTAACATTCCACCCTTGTCATTTTGTATGTGGCATTCAGCTGAAAATAAATTTCAGCAGTCGGCTTTTTATGCTTTGCTGCCACTTTTTTGGAAGAAATGATGAGGAATGGTCTTCTAAATAGATGCAGCCAGCCATGCAGTGCTTTACAGTTCTGCACCCTGTGCGCATAAAAAGTCTCAATACATGGATTTTGTCACCCTGAAATATACTCGCATCAGATATTTTTTTTAGTCGAACTACATCTTATCTCCTTTTCGTGCCCATCTTTATGGGCATCTTGTAATCATTTCTGTAATTCCTTAATTTCTCTTATTTTTTGTTTTCTACAGCAGTAGAATTTTCATATCAATTTACTTCTCTAGGCTACCAAGTATTAGTATCTCTGAGCCTGGTAATGAATCAAATTACCGGAGATGCTAGAGTGCTGTTGTTTGTCTCAGAAAGCCTGACTGTGTTAAAAGGACTTTCATGCTCAATATCAGCTGCAATGCCAAAATATGATAGGAATTCAGATTATGATGCAGGTGTACCCAACTGTGTTGTAAATATATGCAGTTAGCTATGAATACAAAAGAAAAACACAATGCAATAATTCACATTTTCATTCACACAGCATGATGATGAACAGGGGCAAGGGAGTAGGCACCTCAAAGTGTTTTTCGGTGTCTTCCCCCTTGTCCGTGTTCATCGTCGTACTGTGTGAATGAAAGTGTGAAATACTTGCTCATCCAGACACTGATTTCAAGCAAATTAATGCAAATGGGGTGCTTTATGTGAGTAGCATTGATTTACTATAAAGCAGAAGACAGTTGATTTACTGCAGAGGCATTGCAAGTCGTATTGAATGTGTACTGTATGTTTCCACTACTGAGCTAAATTTAATAGCAGTATTTGCTGGTTGTCTTTGCACTGTGATTATTATAGTGTATTTCACACAAATTCGTGATTTTGTTCTGTTGTTCTTCAGGCATTGTGGCTACACAGCTGGAGTCAAGCTGCTATCAGAGAAATTCAACCTATTCGACTTTGTCAGAAAAGATGCACGCTATGATGCAAGGGGCCTCCATCTTGACTATACTGCCAATTTTGTCTACCAATGAAGCTAAACATGCTTTTGTGCAAATGTGAGCATTTTTTCTTTGTTTACGATATGTGCTTGCTCTTCGTCTTCGGCAAGAGCAGAAATGATGTGGTTATGTGCATGCTCCAGTGTACAATCATGTGGAAAATTATGACGCTGCGAGTGTGTGCCACACTATGCCTAACTGCGTGCAGATGCCATCTGATGAAATGCTCGTGCCATTAAGGCCGCCGCAGCGAGATTGATGGATGTTAGTGCACCTGACTTGACATCAGGAGTGCTTGCCGTTTTACACCATTTGGCATGCATTCGCTGGGATCTCTTAATTTTTCTCACGATAGTATGTCCAAACTCACAGCATCTCAATCAAGACATTCTACGGTATACCAACCACACCAAATCGAATGGTACATCGACCACACCAGGAAACACCAAACGAAACCA
The DNA here is from genome assembly GCF_052857255.1 of Amblyomma americanum. Taxonomy (NCBI): domain Eukaryota; kingdom Metazoa; phylum Arthropoda; class Arachnida; order Ixodida; family Ixodidae; genus Amblyomma; species Amblyomma americanum. Next base: position 230,441,536 of record NC_135497.1, read on the forward strand.
CACCAGAGCCGGTATCAGACAACGGTCACAGCACAGAAAACCAGACCAGAACACACTAAAGCACACCACACTACGCCACATCAGGACCCGTGTCTGAAAATCCTGGTCTGGTCGGAACACCAGACACGGTCACACCAGAACACGTCTCTAAAAAAGCCAGTTTGGTGTAAACACCAGAAACGGGCCGATGTTTTTTTTTCGACTGGGTATATGGCATTTCTTTCAATTGTGCCTATGAACTACTGGCAACGTATTGATTCCTTTTAATATAATTTTGATGCATAGTGTTTTGTTCAGCTGTAGTTTAATTTGAGCCCTCTACATATGGTGAGTTCACTTCAGAATAAGTTGGGACTTCGAAATTGCCTCATGTTGCATTTGGATTTGTAGACCTGAAAGCTTCATTTTGTACAAGTGTATTTGAAAGAGGATTTGCTGTATATAATATCTAGCCTACTACAAGAAATTAGCACAAGCATTAGCCTTGCTGTTCATAGTGACAGCTGACGGTTATGTTGTTACACCACTCATTTAGCTCCAGACTACAATTTTGCCATGGTTCAAGGTGGCCTTAAAGTAATGGCTTCACTTTTTCCCCCTTATCTTATTGTTTGGGAAGCGTATGCCATTGAGTCGTGCATAAAAGGAAGTTAATATGATGATGCAAAGATGGGCGTTTAGAAGACAACAGAGAATTCTGTTATCATTAAGCTGAGTCACACCACTGTGATCATAGGTCTCTTTAAGTCCTCTGTATTATCCTGTTCTACATCCTTCTGATTTTTTTTTTGACTTGCACATGGTTCCTCGAAGAGGGAGTTTTATGAATGGTTCAATATATGGTTTTCATGGCATAGTTCACTTTGTATAATCTATTTCAGATCAAAAAGCTAGCACTCATTGGGAGTGAGCCAGCTGATGAGGCTACAAAAGTTATTATGAAGACTAGTGAAGACTCCTGTGGCCCTTATGTACACATTGAAGGGGCGGGGCGAAAAAGAAGCATTTAACAACCTACGGCTGTACAGCGCAATTTTTGGTGAGTACATGTGAATCTTCTGAAGGTTATAGACACTTTGTGAACACACCATCTAATTGCAGGAAAAAGCTACTTTCAATCTACCTGGTGTGGTTTTCAGCACTTCCGTTATCAATTATTGTTAGCATCCAAGTTTCAAGATGCGGCTTTTATTTTGAGCAACATCATTAGGCTGCTTCAGAACACAAGAATGCCCACTGAGTTCACTACAGGCAATTCTGTATCTCCTGATAATTTCTTTCTCATGGTCTAGCTCTCCAAACTCTACTTGCCTTGCTTAGAGTTCCCTTACCACTTGTAATGTTTCTCTACCATCATAGGCTGTTGGTTCCTTTCGAGACTATTGGACTTCACTTGTGGTTTCTGCTTACTCTTTTTGTGCCCTCAGTTCTTTCTCTGCTAAGGTCCTCAAGCATACACTGCAATTCATACTCGTGGATACTTAATAGCACCATCAACAAATCGGAGCTTACTTGCTGCCTGTCTCCTACTGCTTATATTTCGCTCCTGCATACTCTCTTTGCTTGTTTCTGCTTTTAGGTTTCCTCCATGACTTTCTGTTTGCTCAATTCTGGCCTTGATATATTTTCTTCTGCTGCTAAGCTTCGAATTATTGGCTAGGTTTGATGGTTCTGCTCCCTCTATGTTCACTGTGAGGTTTGAGAGTTTCATGCTTTGTTGTTTCTTATATCTTTTTCTTCTCGAGGTTGTATATTGTCTAGCTACCCTACCTCTTGCTTTTCACTTGTTCACTTCTTGACTATTGTGGTAAGTTCACCATTCAAAACCACACCACATTCTCTGCCCCCTGGCAGACCTCTGTATGAGAATGCATGCATATGGTTCACCAGTCCTGACTGCTGTCATATGTAATGCCTAATAGCTTCGTAAACAGTACAGCTAGTCCAGCTACGGCTCGAACAGCTAGGTTCAGAGATTCTTAGCGCCCTTCGCTGTGTCACAGTTATTGCCGGGATTTATTCAATAACTGCTGGAGATAAAGAATGAAACAAATTTAAGCTTTATTTATGACGAGAATCACTGTTTAGCAAAGCAGAATTGTGGAACTTGAGGCATTATTTGAAGAAAAACAAACATTTGTAGCTTTGGCACGCTGTAAACAAGGTTTTGTGAAAAAAGCGAGATTAAAGGTTCCAGAGGCAGTTAATTATTTGTGGTGTTCTGTTCAATCTGTACAAAGGGGTATTCACCGGCATGACAATGGCCATCATTAGTTGCTCGCGGAGCATGCCTAAAGGCTGCTATGCGTGTCTAGTCGGCTTATCTTCACCAGATCTGGTCTGCATTGCTCAAGCTACGTGCTGGACAACAAAATGGCACTCATGACATTTGAATACCCCCTATCCGGTTGTATGCATTTACAGTGGTGAAGTGCCTCCTTGACACACCAATGTTTTTCTACCTCGTCGTTTTGGTGTATCTATAACTCAGTGGTTATGGTGTTCGGCTGCTGACCTGAAAGATGTGGGTTAAACCCTGCCTGCGGCGGTCACATTTCGATGCAGGCAAAATGCTAGAGGTCTGTGTACTGTTCAATGTCAGTGAAATATTGTGCACTGATGTTTCATAGTACATGGGGCTCAGGTGGTCAAAATTATCCGGAGCCCTCCACTATGGCGTCCCTCATAGTCTGAGTCACTTTGGGACGTTATACCTCACAAGTCAAATCATAAATGAGACTTTTTCAGGACGAAAAAATTCCTAATCAAGAGACCAGCTACTTAATTGAAACTGCTACTCTCAGTGTGCTAAAATGTATTGCAAACAGCTATGCTAGCATAGTTCCAGTGTGGCCGAAATGTTTCAGCAGCTTATTAGGCATTTTTCAGGGAATTGGTGCTATATATGCATTTTTCTCCTCGGTGCATCTGTGATAATTTGTTTGTGTTTTGCTATTTGTGCAGGACAAGTGTTCCTCTGAAGACTTCATGGGCTTAATGCTACTGCTCAGTGCATAGATCAAGGGGCAAGTATATCTGGGCCAACAGACAATAAATGCTGCATAGCCTTCATGTCATCTTTACCAATTTAATCAGGTGGGAATGAATTCCTGTGCCGAGCTGCAGTGGTATGCTACCATAATTGCTTTCAGCTCACAGGCCTGCTGTGCAGCCCTTTCATTTGGTGACACATCATCAATGGAGCTCATGGTAGCTGCTGTTGCTTAGCTTGCCTACATTTTACACATACAAGCACTCCCTTTGCTAGCATCTGCCACTCCTCAAAATCACTTACACAAGAAACTGCTCAGCAGCTTTTGCACATGGTTGCTGGCTTTCTGATGAGCATTGTCAGGAATCAGCAACAATGGGCAAGAGCTGAAGATGCGGTTAAGCTAACCATTATGACCGCCATCGCCACCTGTAGCATGGTGCCCAGGAGCATGAGCTGGTCGACGTGAAACAGGCACTAGCTCTCGTTTAGCGTGACACCTGCCTTAGTTTGTCATTGAAGAACGGTGCGGAGTGTCTCGTGCTCTGTTTCGTCTGAGCCCCAGATATGGATGTCGTCCATATAACACCCAACTCTGTTGACACCTTCCAGAATTTTTGACATCTGCTTCTGGAAGTGCTCGGGAGCGGACGCGATGCCAAATGGAAGCCTGTTGAAGGGAAACCTCCCGAATGGCGTGATGAAAGTAGTGAGCTTCTTGCTGCCTTCACTGAGTGGTATCTGCCAGAACCCTGAATTGGCATCCAGCTTCGAAAATACCTTGGCTCCATGGAGCAGCCCGAGTGTATGATCAACAGAGGGAATCGGATGCCACTCGTAGGATGCGACGGTTGAGCTCGGTGAAGTCAACGCAAATTCTAACATCACCGTTTGGTTTTTGAACTACTAACATTGGTTCACACTATTCAGTCGGCTCATCAACAGGTGAAATGACGCCAATATTTTCTATTCGCTGCAGTTCAAGCCTTGTTTTCTTGTAGAGCGGAATTGGTATGCAGCGAGGGGTGCTCAAAGCATATGGTTTCGTACCTTCGCGCAGGCGAATGTGGTGTTCTTTTAGTAGCTTGCCGAGGCCTTGAAACAACGAAGGAAATTCATCACTTGGGCTCACCTTCTTTGTGACGGCGCTGACGAAGGTTAGCACCTGCAAGTCTATGATGGCGGGCTTACCGAGTAAGGGAATGTGGACATCTTCCAGCACGTAGACGTCCTGGAGCGTTTCACATCCCCTGTAGGCGAGTTGAAGACTCGCTAAGCCCTTGGCTGCGAGAGGTCTTCCCTTAAGACAGTAGAGCTGCCGAGGGGCTACGGACAACGGAGGCTGATGTCGGCGCATGCTGAAAGTGGTAGCTGGGAGGACAGATTCGTCCGCACCTGTGTCGATCTTGAATTTGACAGGTTGGCCTTGCATAAGGATAGTTGTCTCTCATGTCGATGTATCGAAGGACGAGACGGTTCAGAGAAATCCACCTTCGCTATCGGGTTCTGATGCTTCAACTTGGCATGCAGACAGATGCGTAGTGGCCCTTTTTGTGGCAGCCCCTGCATACCTGCATCCACGCTGGGCACAGTGAACGCGGTTGTCGTTCTTTCCCTCGCCAACGACACGATGACAGAACCTGTCAGCGGGACGCGGATGTGGCCTTGATTCAAAGTGCTCTCGGCCGTCTTTGACGTGAGCAGCGTTCGTGGGGTGCCTGACTTGCTGTCTGCCTGATGCAACTTTGTTGACGGTCAGCGTTTCGGGATGAAGCTCCGATTGCTGTTGACAAACGTTTTTGACCTGCCTGATACTCTCTAGCACCTTCTGAAGAGTAAGATCAGCATCTAGTTGCAGTCTCGCTGACAATTTCTGGTCTCGAATGCCGACGACCAGTCTGTCTCGAACCAGTTCCTCTTGTAGGGTGCCGTACTCACAATGGTTGGAAAGCGTGTGAAGCGCAGTTACGAATTCTTCCACAGATTCGCCGTCGTTTTGGACCGTCGTGTTCCAGCGTTCCCGTTCAAAAATGACGTTGCGCAGTGGTATGAAGTAGCTGTCGAACTGCTTTAGGACGACTTCCAAGTTCTGAGCGTTCTCGCCGGAGAGTATGAATGTTCAGAAGATGTCCTTGGCCTGGTCGTCGACTTGGTGTGGCCGTGATTTGGCGCAGAGACCGGAAGCCGTGTAGAAATGCTCGAACCGCTTCCTCCATTTCGGCCAGTCGGCAGGAATCGTGAACCAGAAGGCCTCGGGCGGTTGAATGACGAAGGACGCCACGTACTGGCCGCGTTGTCCAGGCCGTAGACACTGCTGTGACGTGTGCCACCGTAGATGCGTGTCGCAGCGAGAGGAAGCAGCCCCGGTTGGGCTTACTGTGGGAGTTGCGTTACTTCTGACACCATGTTAGGTTGAGGAAAACGAGAGCGTTGAGTCAACCGGACAGCTTTATTCCAGCCCAGCGAATGCCGGCACGAGTACGAGACGCATGCCAGCCGCCGCCAGCCTCACGTGGGTCCACAGCCGCGCAGCCAAGCCAAGCCACTGCATGTGCCTACTGCAGGGGGGTAAAGCGCGGTGAGGAGGTTGTTGTACACTTGAGCAGCGCCATCTTGCTACTCCCATAGTTGCCTGTACTTATTAGTTGTTTGCGCTACTGAAAATTAAGCAATTATTTTCAATACAGCTACACAAAACACATTAACAATAGACCTCTAAAACTTTAAACATCCAAGAAGAGGTTTGAGCGTTACGCCAAATTCTTTTTGTTGTTTCAAAATTTCAAATATGCAGACCTGTACAAGAAAACTTGGGAAAGTTTCGTTTTCATTTCGTCTGCTGTAGCAGCTGTAGGTTACCGACGTATGCTAGTTCATTACTACTTACAGCGTAGACTGCAGGACAGAATTAAGATACGGCAGTTTGATATGCCCAATGCGCTCTGCATTACACACCTCTCAGCCCCATGTGTCTGCTCAAGGCACTCCCGAGCATACTCCACTGAGAGCGGTCTCCCTCTTTTTCGACCGTGCGTTCTAGCCACTCTTCGCACTTTGGACTCATTCACTCCCGCCGCTCGGTTCGCTGTCTTTCGCACGAACGTTGCCTTCTCTGCTGGTTTTGGATGTCTGATTCGGTGCCGGGAAAGCGCTGCAGGCGCAAGTCTTTTCTCATGCGCACGTTGGTCGATCGTATCTCTTGCGCGCACGGCGGTCGATCGCACACAAGAATTTGGACTCTGGACCCGTCGGCAGCGTTCAGAGCGGCACCCGAAACTACCATAGCAGTCGGCCAAGCGAGTAAGCCCACCTTCGCTCAAAAGCATAAGAACACAGATAACAAACAAGAGAATACAGAGAACAGAACCGTCCGCTTATACACGCTCGCCTGTCAGTTGCTCAGGAGATGCTGTAAGAACGCAGCGCGCTGTGGATCCGCGCATCGCGATCTACCGCTTTGTCTCGCTCGTGCACAGAGTTTCAGCAGAATGCCTCCATCGTGCTTCATGTGTGAGTACTGTTCTTCTCTGAAAAATTCATAACGGCATTGTCGCATGTTTTTTAAGATTTTCCGCTGCAGTGATGAGCAAGGGCACAAAAACGTTGACCGCTTGACCATACAGTCCTTCCAGCAGTTCTGCCAACGACATGAGCAGATCTTGAAGGAAGTAGAACATTACAAACAGAGCCCAGCACATTTAATTGGAGTGATCAAGTTCGTTTTGAAGAAATATGTGACACTCCGACTGAGAGAGGAGGCTAGAAAGATAACAGAGAAGGCAAGAGGGGCATATGTTAGAGCACTGCTTACAAAGCAAATCATGTTTCAGCATCAATAACAACCATTTCCAAATTGCACTAATCAACTTAACAACATATACATGAAGGAATCCAAAGTTAATGAACAGTCAGTGTATATGTCATAATGAGCCCCTCGATTATCTCCTTTTGTCTGCACCGCATCTTAATGACAATTATTTAGTGCAAAGCAAGGAAAGAAGGAAACAGGAATAAACTAATAATAATAAATTTTTACAAGCCATATTCGCACTTGGGTTATGCAGCACGCTGCAGAAGAGGATTCTTCAATAATTTTGATACCTGGGGGTCTTACACCGAAAATTTATTACAAAATACAGAGTACCAGCTGTTCCAACTAGCCGCATTGCATATTCTCTTAAATACTCCTGATTTTACATTATCAAAAGTTGGCGTTCAACAACTGCTGATACAGTGACAGTAGTGGGGTAGCTTCACCAGTGCATTGTAGGAATGAACCTGGCCAATGTGCATGTTTATAAAGTAGTATTGCAGTGTAAAATTCAGGACTGCGTTCCATCACCTTGCAACGATCTCGTGTCGTGCCTTATGACAGATAAATGGCAATGATGCATGACACGCAAGGTAAATATGTCTGTTGATTGTAGTAGAAGAAATAAGAATTTTTTGTTGAAGTTCCTTAAAACACACCTTATATGTGTAATGCGACAACTCTTCACCAGTGCAATGTTCAGTGCAGAAAATGTTTCCGAAGCTAAGATCAATGAAGTGTTCAGCAAGTACTGAAACATTTATTCGCGTTAAAGAAATCTAAATGCAAAGCAGTTGCACATATCAGATTTTACACAGACGCTCATGTGCATTTCTGAAGGTTCTATTTTTTGGTTTGGTGGGGTTTAACGTCCCAGAATGGCACGTCCCAGAATGGCACAGACTATGAGGGATGCTATTTCTGAAGGGATCTGCACCAGATGCACAGTCCTGCTATAGATAACAAGTATGATGAAGAGTGATATCGAACATTTATTCGAACATTGTTCATGCAAAATTACTGTGTTGATACTATGTTGAACACGTGTTTTTTTTTTTTTTCAAGTTCCCCTTAGTACTGCATCAAGGCTGCCCTATTAGGTGTTCAAATAATGAGAGCAGAAGTCTTGGTACGGTTTCTATTTTTTTTCATGTGCATTATTTGAGTGTGTGAAAAGATGTGCAAAGTATTGAATACTACATTGTGTATGACTGAGAGATTATTTACAAGCTGTGATACTTTTATTTGTCTAATGTGTACAATAGTAACATCAGTGAATTTATGGCAGAAATAAAAAGCAGGCATTCACAAACATAACTGCTCAAGTTAAACGACTGTCAACCATGAAACCAGCTTTAACTTTGCAGTGGCAGGTTATATATTAATCTCACATGCTTGTAATTGTGCACTGATTGTCAATTGTTTGTTTTACAGAATATGGCCTGAATTTTTAATATTTCCAAAGCTGTATGCAAGCAAACCGCATTTTTACGTTTCTATTTACTATCATCACCTTGCACAATACTCTCTTAGTGCTCTCCGAGTGCGATGTATGTACGCTTTGGTGCTTCGTAGCAAGCAGATTAAACCTTTCTGAACGGAGTCTGTTATAGATCTTCCGTTGTATTCAAACAGAATTTGCATCTTAACAGGCAGCGGTACAGAAGGCATGCGCTGCACTCTGCGCGAGTGTCGTCTTCCTTCTGCCTCGTCTTCTGTGTGGAACACCGAGATCTGACCGCCGGAGAAGACAGGAGGTGGCGATGGTGCACACTTTACTAAAGGGACTCCAGATTACGCCAAAAGGCATGGGGCATGCATGTTTTATAATACCCCGTACATCAAAAGAAACCTTGCTGAACCTCGCCAACAATCCTCGTTGATCTCGGCTCACACAAACACAAATCATACGTAATGAGTGACACAAGATTCGCCACCACCTGGAAGTATCTAAGTGCGCGCACCATCCCGAACATTTTGCGCATGAACTAGAAAGGACTTCAACACGGTACGTAAGCAAGCCGCAGCACCATTCCTCGTACAACTTTTTGACGCGCACTGCGAAGCGTGCGGCCATGCTGGGGGAAGTTGTGAGGTTGCCAAGGTTAGTATGCTGCAAACTGCCGTTAAACCTGGTCTAGGTCGCCTGGACCATGCAGGGAACCTTGAGCGGAGTAACAAGATGGCTGTCGTCCACGGTTATAAAAAAAAGTGGAGAGGGTTTACATGGGAGTGCTGCCGTCGCTTTCGCTCTAGTGTTGGTAGTAGTAGCTCTATGGCCTACTGTATAGAGGCTAGAAGTTTTGACTAGTGTCGTGAGCAGGCGCCCTTGCCAGCCGCCGCACCGAAGCCTGTTTCGATGCTAGCGTAGGTGGCGCTGTTCGCAGCAGGCGAGTTAAGCGAGCAAAGAAGACCGATGCCGCTGCCGCAGCTCCTCGTGTCGCTCGTCGTGTGAAAGCGCGTCGTTCTGGTGTGCTTCCGCTTCGCTAATCTGTGCTGCATTGTGCCCACGATATTGTTTATTGTGTTAATCGAAGTGCATTTCTAGCATCAGTCCAGGAAATCAAGTGCAAGGTTCAACATCCGTGGACAAAACAAGGAACCTTCATTTCATTTCTGATTTTCCTCACATCGTAAAATGTATAAGGAATGCATTTATTTCTGAGGGAGTCCAGATCCCAGGTGGTAATGCATACGTCGACGTTATCAAAGATGCTTGGAAGTTTGACAAAGACGCGCTTACATTGAAAGTCATGCCACATTTAAACTTTATTCCATTTGCAGCCGAATGCATTTGACAAAAGGCGTGTCTGCCTTGCCTTCCAGCTGTTCAGTGATGAGGTTTCGAAAGGACTTTTTTTTTACAAGGATAAGCTAGACAAAATTTTCCATACAATTGATCCAACTGAACGATTTGTGAAGCTTATGGAACGCTTGATATTTGTCATGACATCAAGGGTGCCCTCCAAAGGGCTTCGCCCAGAGTCAGCAAGTGCTGGCTTTCTAGAACAATTTCTAACCTTCTTGAATGAATGGGAACAGTATGCCGCTCAGCATGGCGGTAGATTTCTCGGTGCAGGGACTGCCCTCGGACTGTGTGACGCTGAAAAGCACACTGTCACTTGTGAATTATGTGACGTCATCACTAAAATACAAATATGTCCTGATAGCCACTTTGAGCCAAAACAAATTGAAGAATTTATTTGGAAATGTAAGACAATCATTCGGCTGCAATGACCACCCCTCTCCAGGAGGTCATGCAATTAGGCTTGCTAACTGTGCCGCCTTTCTTCCTTGGCATCACAGGCTGCAGAAGAGAACTCACGCTGAGGTTGTGAGTTCTCTTCTGCAGCCCTGTGATGCAAGGAAAGAAAAGGCGGCACAGATAGCAAGCCTAATTGATGACCTCCTGGACTAGGGAAACCTCGCACATGCTTCAGCAGTGCTGCAAGAGCAGGACAGCATGTTTGACCATAAAGGCTGGGTAGAAAAGAAAAGCGACAGCCGACTCATTTTTTATGTCGCGGCTACGTTGTCAGGAAATCACTGAAAAGATTCCCATGGCTATTTGCCTTGGCTATTTTGCCCCTACAGGCTGATAAAAATGAGAATGCCTCACTGGCAAGGCAGGCTGACCATGGAGGTTTGGTGTACGCTTCAAAGCTCATTGAAGTGCTAGTAACTAAACTAGAAAATGCATTCACTGCCTTTCTCAGCAAAAACGAGCTGCATGCTGGGAGCATGATGTTTTTACATTTTCTACAATGGCATGAACTCCAAGAAGTCGGCTGTAACCAGCACTCCCGCGCTCTTACAAGGGATGTGATTAAGTTTCATGCATTGACGAGGTTGCATTTTTTTACTAAGGCAATGAGCAAAGATAAGGCGTCCAATCGCGAGAAGCAAAAACTGCTCGAACTGAGGCGATGCCAGTGAAACTTCGTCAGTGAAATGTTCCTGTAAATAAACATTGCGTTAATGTGTTCTGTTCCCTTATTTATGTGATTACATTAATGTATTCGGGGCTGTAACGACCATCCGCGAATGGTGCCTTCCACACGTACGTGAGGCCGTAATTTCGCTCGGTTGTTATACAAGACGCGCTCAATCTCTTGGATGACGAGCCTTTCTTGTTTCTACCCATGTCGTGTTGTGCTCGTTCATTTCCCTTCGTCAGTGCCTTGTTGCGCAGTTTTTCCTTGTTCCTTTTCCCGCGAAAATGGATTAACCAAAGCATAAACAAGCAAAAATATAACCGCTCGCGGCTTCAACAGTCTGTGCCCACCTGGAGCAGTAGCTTCGAAAGTGGTTTGCTGAGAATATCGCTGCTGACCGACGCCGCATGCACCGCAGAACATATGGACACTCGTATTATATTTTGTGCTTTGGCCAGACGAATATCGCAACCGTTACAGCGAGATGCGCGCAGCAAATGCGTTTTCAGGCATTGCTGCCGAGCGCGCACAAAACACCTGCTAGCTGCAGCGCCATCTGTGAGCCGTCATTGCAAATTATTTCCTCTCATCTGGCGCGTTCACGACACTAAAACATTCTAGCTTCTATACCTACTGTTACAACGGAAGGAAGAGTATCTAGGAAGAACGACACCTAGGACAACATCCTGTCAGGTTTTCAGTCCGAGCGGAAATACTTTAAACTTGTTGCGACTTTTCGGAGCGTGATTATTCCCGCGCAAGTGAAGTGTTCGTAGTTCACGAACCCATCGAAAACAGACGCACATTTTTTTGCAAATGGCGTCGACGGGGTACTCCTGCCAGCTCTGCAGCATGCAGTTCAACGGCCCGGTGCCCTACAACGACCACCTGAGAGGCGCCAAGCACCACAAGAAAAAAGTGGCCACCCAGGGGTACGTGGAAGCACTGAGTGAAGGCGGAAGACCCGCCGCTGAGTCCCCCATGGATATCGACGCATCCGCGGCATCTGTTGGCAGCCCAACTATTCTGGCGCCGAACCCTCTGCTTCCATTCGTGTGCAAGCTCTGCAATGTGGCCATGAGTTGTCAAGCGGCCCTGATTTCCCATAACAGCGTGAGTTGAATTCCCCCCTCCACCCGCCAAAAAAAATAGCTGGCAGTTTAGCATTTATAACCACAGTTTTTTCCAGGTGGCGACCATGACCATGTACCTTAAAGCGCGACCGAGGTGTCCCTTGACCAATACAGCCAGTTATGCGCGTCTTAACTTTTTCATTGTCAATGCTAATTTACGCTGGCGGCATATATGCCCAGTGCTGTATTCCTGCCACAACTTTGTCCACGCCAATGCATGCAGCACATATCTTTCTCACTGCCGCCACATAGCTCAAAGCGTGAACATTAGTTTAATAGCAGTATTAGTTGATGAAGAAGACAGTGTGCAGTGCACAGCGCGATGGTGTGTCGCAGTTTAACCCGAGATGTGATCGGCTACGGCGATAGCCTAGCGTCCTTGTGCGGTGGCTAGCGAAGCTATCTGTTCGTGCCGTCGCGGTTTCCAGTACCAGTCGTAGATATTTAGTTGATTTCTATTTATTTCTTATTTTCACTTGGCACAAATCCACAAACACCGGAAGCGTATGCATCCCTATATCTTGCTCGCAAAGTATAGTGAGTCCTTTTTTCTGGCAGTGTTGGGCTAGCCGAGTGGCGTCTGCATGAGGTGTGAGCTGCCGCCCTGAGAGTGTTGGAGTAACCGGGTGCCACGAGCTGTCGTTAGGTGTGGATGCGTGGGTTGAGCTGTGCACGGATGGCGCCATGATTTCGCTGAATCCCAGTCGAAAAACAACAGAAAAATTTTTGTCTTGACAACAAATTTTCTGTAATGTTTTTGACCTCTGACCAGAAACTTGTAACAGAACTTTTGTAATAACAACATAACTATTTGTAGGAACGGCATAACTTCCTGTAATAATGACAACTTTTTTGTAGTACCGACTTAACTTTTTGTACTGACAACAGAAATTTTGGTTGTAACACAAGAATTTTGTGTAGTTACTACAGAAAAATACTGCAGACTACAGAAAAGCAGTACAGAAGAAACTACAGTGCTACAGAAAAATACTGCGAAAGACCAAAAAAAATCTGTATAACAAAACTACAAAATGTTTTGTTGTATTTTAAAGCGAAAGCTTTACTTGCCGCGAACTTGTGATTGCGCCGTGGCCGCACTACGAGGAGGCACATGACGTCACAACGCGCGCCTCGCGGCGGATATTAACGCGACAGCGTTAAGGGTCTCGTGTCGCAGAAGAGCCCGTGTCGTCGGCTTCTTGGGCAGCGAGCGAAAAATGGTGCATCTCGGTGGACACCTGAACCGCGCCGTAAGGGTAGGGATTTTCCTTCCCTTACGACGCGGTACGGATGTCCAGCGAGAATTGTGAGACAGGCGTCATTTCTTAATAATAATAATAATAATAATAATTGGTTTTTCGGGGAAAGGAAATGGCGCAGTGTCTGTCTCATATATCGTTGGACACCTGAACCGCGCCGTTATGGAAGGGATAAAGGAGGGAGGGAAAGAAGAAGGGAAGAGCTTAAAACCAGTTTTCATTTCAATTTCCCCTTACGGCCCGTTTCGGGTGTCCACCGAGAGATGTGAGACAGGCGTCCTTTCCTAAAATTGTCCAACGGGCCACGCGTCGCGCCGAACGGGCGTTGGCGTTCCATGGACTCCTTGGCAGCGCTGCAACGCGCTGTCGCGTCTCTCTTAGAAACGACGCTTAAAGCCTGGACTCCATGTACGCGAAAACTCACGCGAAGGCGACGGCGGCAAGCGACGAGCGACGCCGTCGCGCGAAGCAAAATGCATGTGTCGCTTGCCGTGTCGCTCGGATCTGCACCCACAGAAAATTTCGCTCGTCGCCCGGAAGTCCCCCACGCGACTGGCCAATCAGAGCCCCCCAAAGCCGTTTCCGGTTTGTCCACGGTTTCTCACGGGCACATCTCACGAAACCAGCCCGTCGTCTTGGTCATCGCCACCGTCGAGAAAATATTTGGTTTTATAGCTGAGAGGCAGACCCGCACGATTTAAATAATTAAAACAATCTACTTGTTGGGTGCGGAGGGCTAACAGCATTTGGAGCGGGCTACGCGAGCGGGCGTACTGCAGGGAGAGATGCGTGTCGAGCCGCGGGTACCGGCGCTCGATCCACCGTGCCGCTGCGCTCCAACTGTGCAGAAACACTCGCGGCGCGCATTCTCAGTGGTATATTATAGTTTGCTCACTTACAGTCAGGTTGCGGTGACAGTTTATGGGAGTGTTTTTACTAAGCCGGAGTGCACAGGCACCGAACGAAAGCACACCTCCCCCGTGAACCCGTGATGTGACTTCGTCTCCGCAAGCACGCCGTTAGTTATCTCCACTGCCGCTACACCGCTGCCGTAGAGGAAATATTCCTTTGGCCCTGACTATGAGGCACACTAACAAAATTTTAAGAGAGAGAACAGGTTACGGGCGTGTTTCTAAGCTTGAGTGCGCAAAGCACGGAGTCCGCTGCGCACGTCGCGGGTTCGCGTCGCCTGCCGCCTTCGCTTGCATGGAGGTTGCCCACAAGCGACAGAGCGAACGCCAGCCGTCGCCGCCGCCGTCGCCTTCGCGTTCGCGTGAGTTTTCGCGTACATGGAGTCCAGGCTTAAGCGTCCTCCAATTTTTTTCTATCTCTCTCGCTCCCTAGTCACAACTGCGCATGCGCCACTAGTAGAACCGAGCCACAGGTGTTCCGCCGCTGCGCAGCGCCCCGCCTTTCCTCAAAATTCAATTTTCAGTTTTCTCTTTCTTTCCCTCCCTCCTTTATCCCTTCCTTTACGGCGCGGTTCGGGTGTCCACCGAGATATGTGAGACGGTTACTGTGTTTTGCGCGCTCGCCGCGCCATCTGGCATGACGTCACACCGCCGCCGTTTGGTATGGCGTCACACCGCGTTCCTCGTTGCGCTCGCCTCCGCTCGTTTCGCCAGCTGCGTCGCATGCCTGATAACATGTCGGAGGATTGAAAAGGAGAGCTCGCGCGCGCCGCAACCACAGTTGTGTCGTCTTTAATGCGACAACAACATAGCTAGACAACCAGATTAACCTGGACTTGCAATCAAGATTAACCAAGGCTGACCATGCTATGCCTTAGCTTTTGCTACCTATGTCCTGACATAGCCGAGCTAAGACACTGCCAATTTTTTCACACGGTTCTGTAGCCTTTCGACTGGGATGTGTCATTAAAAGCTCTTACTGTGTAACTGCACGACAGACACCGTGAACATTCCTTCTCTAGTAGCCTCAGGTATTCACTCAACCATTTCTTGTACAATTCAAAACGTGCATGCATTCTGTTTTTCTATGCACTGCAGGGCAAGAAGCACATGAAGGCGTTGTATACAGAAGAGACTATGCGTCAGGTCTCGGTTTACGGCACCATATTTGCAGGGCCGGTGCCCGAGCAGGCACACAACCAGACAGCGATGTCGCCCACAGCACCCGCATGCTTGCCACAGCAGGATCAGCCGAGGGAACATGAAGAAGATGTGGACCTGTCATGTCATTACTGCGGCATCGTTCTCTTCAAGAGCATTGAGTATAAATTGGAGCACTTGGAGACTGACGCGCACTGCAACAAGAAAATGCAGGTCATCGGGCAACTAGGCGGCACGCTGCAACAGTCGTCGATTGTGCCGAATGTCGTGCAAGTTATTAAGCACCCGTAGTGCTACCTCTTTTTTTTTTTCTTATGAGGCAAGCAACGACTACTGCGCTGATGGTGGCTTCGTTCGTGGGTCATGCGTGGTGTCGTAGCTGCTGTGCTATTTGTGGGCCAACCGAGAAAAAGTGGGAGGATATTGAAGCGTGCCCACCGCCCTAGGCAACGGTCATTTTTTCGCCTTGGCATGTTGACAGCGAAGGCCTACTTTTTTCAGTGAAAGATATGAGATTTTCTGGTTTGACTGAAGTATGTAACACTTCTTGATGTTCAAAACAAGTTCAAATAAATATGTTTGATGCCTTCTATCTGCACTCTGTCCAGGAGCGATACAGACTGAATTTTTTATGAAATTTAACAAATGTGCTAAGCAAGCGCCCGTTGCGGTATTTTTGGCAGCAAGAATGAACTTCAGGGATATCCCACCACTATTTTGAGTTTAAATGTCAGGCTGTCCTTCGTAGGTCGTCTTACGTCTGAATGGCATTTTTAGCGCAATATATACCGTCGTTTTCCGGCATTGTAGGGCTAGACAAAAGCAGATTGCATTCACTCGTACCGAGAGCAACATCTACAGCGTGACGTCACTGTTTTACCGAGGTAGCTTTTGACGACGTTCGGAGGCATTGTGTTGGACATTGTCCGCAACGCGAGTTTCCCGTAGCGGCCGATGTGAGCGCGCTGTAGTCGCACCGAAGGAAAGTCCGTCGAGCTTCAACTTAACCTGAGGACAACGCAGCGAGCTATGGGAAGTAAAATGATTGGCGTAACGTTAAGATACAGGAAGAGGGCAGAGCGGGTCAGGGAAAAAGCGCAGGTTAATGACATTCCAGTCTAAATCAAGAGGTGGAAATGGTGTTGGTCAGGGCATATGTAATCCGAAGGCAAGATAACCGCTGGTCCTTAAGGGTAGCGTAGTGGATTCTGAGAAGGCGAGTGGGGCAAAAGATAGGTTGGCGGATGAGATTAAGAAGTTTGCGAGGATGAGGTGGGTGCAGATGACACAGGCTAGGGTTAGTTGGAGAGATACGGTAGATGCCTTTCTTGCCTGCAGCGGGCCTAGTTTCGCTGATGATTATAATATATAGTT
The DNA here is from genome assembly GCF_052857255.1 of Amblyomma americanum. Lineage (NCBI taxonomy): Eukaryota > Metazoa > Arthropoda > Arachnida > Ixodida > Ixodidae > Amblyomma > Amblyomma americanum. The sequence continues at coordinate 230,458,112 of NC_135497.1, forward strand.
TGGTTGCTGCATTGCTTGTAGCCTTCTTTCCCAGCGTGTAAGCCGAGGGCAAAACTTTTTTGGATAAGGCCGCTATGCGTTGCACCAGCGTTATAGATAGCGATCGCAAAAGCCCGTGTGGATCTCGAAAAACCTCTGAATTGGGGTAGCAATGGGGCGCTGCCGGCGTCCATGGATGCTCAAACAGGCTGACAGGTATTAGTGGCTACGGGTATAATCGAATCCCGGCTGCTGAGGCCGCGTTTCGATTGAGGTGAAATGCGAAAGGCGCCCGTGTGTTGTGCCATGCTACCACACGCTCAACATCCCTAGGGGGTTGAAATGAATCCGAAGCCCTCCACTACGCCGTCTTTTCCTATCTTACTTTTTTATTCCCTTCTTTGTCCCTTCCCTCGCGGCGTGGTTTAGGTGTCCAATGAGATACGTTAGACAGCTAGTTACTGCACTTCTGTTGCTCATGAAATTTTCCGATGCATTACGATGATTAGGAAAGGTTTTTTTCTCAACAAGGGAGCCTGTAACGCTTATGTTAAAATAATGAGGCAGCTTCGGCCATCTCCTAAGCGGTCGTTGTCAACGCGATGAACTGTGAGCAGAAAGACGTCGATATTTGCTCAGTTCCGGCGGCTTACACACCTTATTGACTAATTGATGAAAACGAGAGTCACATGCGTGCTACATAAGCTCGGCTCCGGAAAAAGGAAGATGCTATGCTCAGAAAAACAAATCGCTACGAAAACAAGAGCAGAGAGGGGCGGTAAGAAGTGTCACGAAAAAGCCCTGATTATCAATTGAACGCCCTTATTGTCAAACCGGTTCGGCGGTAAAGGCATTCAGTTGATAGTCAGCACTCGTATGTGTTAGTCATTTATTAAAGGGACGTTAAAGGCGATTTCATGCATCATGCATTTGCTTTTAAAATTTCAAGTTCACACTTTATCAGGCCAGTTCCAGTGCATTTCGTGAGTTTTAAGGATTTTTTTCCGAAAAAAAAGCATTTTCATATAGACCGTTTGTACTTACCGCGTTGTAAAGGTGGTCAGGGATGTTCATCGTAACATTGCGGTTAACTTTGTGCCGAGAAACGAAACCTAATCTCGAGAAAAGTGATGTAGCATCTTACTTTTTAATAATAAAAATACTTGAAGTGCGACGTGTATGTAGAAAATAGTGCAACAAAAACTCTTGAAGAAAAATGTTGCCGAGAAAGGCCACACTGATTCCAAGTGCAGTAACCAAAAAAATGCATGCGAGGTTATTCGCGTCACTGCACAATTTCACATGATGCCCAGCTTGAACCGCTAGCGTCGACATACAGCATAGTGAACAAAAAGGTGTGATATTTCCGTTTTTTAAGTTTAACTTCTTTCGCCCTAAAACTTACACACGAGGTTGGCGGAACTACAGTGTCAGACTTTTTACACAAAAGCAACCAATATTAATCATAATATTAAGCCGCAATTTGTGCCCAGAGCAAATTTTCATTGAACAATTCCTTTCTGTGCTGCGTGAAGGTGTGAAAGCAGTGAAATCTGACGGTGTTTCATCCCATAGTTGTGGCCGCGGATAATGACTATTTGGGCATGGTTGATAGCGTTATGCTAACCTCGCACTCCACCCACTGCCTACAAAAATATGCAGTAAATACATGTAACCGCAGAATATGTCACCTTAAAATGACGGCAAATTAATAATAATTTAGAACAAACGAAAAAGGAATGCAATGGAGAACGCCCATGAAAGGAAAAATGAAAGACGAACTTAAGGCAAACAGTTACGGCCCCAAGTCCTGATGGAAAAAGGAGAGGGCATTATTGCATGATAATGTACACAGAAATAGCTAATAGTTTTTTTTATATCCATGGTACTGTGAATTTATACTAAAAAACATTGAAAATATATTGAAGCCAATATACTTTTGTTTACTATTGTATGTCTTTGCTATTTTTACATTTTATGAGCAAAATAGGCTGGAGCTCGGATGAAAGGTCAAATAGTGAGCCGTTGAGCTTATCAGGTCCAGCTTTCTTGGGCATAACCTTTAATATTGCAATGTTGTAGTGGAATATTGTAAGTTTCTGTTATTAAATATTGATGGGAGTGGACTAATCTTCCGATTCGTAGCAAAATCTTGCTTTTAAGAGGGTTCACCAGTGACAGTGTCCATTGGAAATACATGGGAACTTTCAGAAGCTGTAGCGTGTCTAAAAATGACTCGATTTTCATGAGGCCTGTGGCAGCGTTTTCTTTAATGAATGGAGGATATGTTGCAAATATTATTTTTTAAGTTTCATTTTTTTACAAATCACAGGTAAATATCCAGAAAATTTTCACTTTTAGACATGTCGGTCTTTCATGTCATCTTGCGAAAAAACTAAGCCAAATGTCAGAATTTCGTCCGCAACATCTCCTCCCTTTTCTTGATTGTCAAGCCGCAATTTTCATTCATATCGAGCGTAGTATTTGCGTTTTACAGGCTCTGAAAGTTATGTATTTTCTGTGGGGATTTGAAATTCGCGCCAAAATTAACTAGCGCGATGTGGCTCCATCTGGCGTCAGAATATTTGTCCCTACTACACTCTACCACCAGCCTCTTGGTTGTCTGTGTTCGTGCTCGCAGGTTTTTACTCAGAACTTGGACGGACCTGAGCTCTTTCTTTCCTTTTTTCTTGCTTGGGCTGTATTCGGAAAGGATTTCTGCGTTTCTTTTATGCTCGAGCTCTTGGTGCCGAAAGGAAGTGGAATGCAAGGCCACACCCAAAAGTGCCCCCTCTTCTCCTCCCGGCAGCCACACAATAAGGCATTGTTAGTGCCAAAACACAGGATGGGGGCTCCCTGTTCAGGACAGTGTGGGAAAGCAGCATTGTTCCTTGCCCAGCGCAAGGGCGCAGTGACCCTGGTGTCGATACAAGTCAAGAATGAAGCTGCAAATATTCCTCATAGGAGGACCTCGAGCCGATAGCGGCCGGCGCTTACGTGAACCCACGCGCCTGGTTGTTTGAAAACCGGTACTGGTACGCACGCCGAGCCGGGAGTCGACGGGTCGGGTCCAGTCAATTCCGCCGCAAGGGCTAGGTGACTCAGCTCGACCCTGAACCGATGTGCTTGTAAAGGCTGTGGAGTCGAAAAGTAGGGTTATTGAGAGGGAAGGGGATAAATGCGAACTTGCTTTCCACGTGCGCCGTCGCACCTCCGATACAGCGATGGCGTGCCTCAATCTTGGAGGCTGCTACTGCTTGCTCGACGCTTGGTGGGGCCACAGCTGAACCGGTCTCGAATCGCTAAAATCGAGTTCATGTAAACACGCAGTGGTTGAGTTGGATTGACCATGCTCAACCCGACCCCCGAATCGACCCGACGCTATCGGTTTCATGTAAACAGGGCTAATGGCGTAGACTGATTGTCATGACGTAGCTATTGACTTCCTTTCACTGAGGCACTTGCCAAACACCTGCGATTTCACGCTATACTCGCGGACAACTATGTATGCCAGTGCAACAGCCCACATCAAGGGGAGAAAGGACCGTCTCCTTCCTTTCCCTGCTCAGCCCCTGCTGCACTGCAGCGGCGACGTCATGAGAACCGGTCGAAGCCAACGTTCGGCATTGGCTCCAACCTAGTGAAACCAGAAGGTGTCGGATCGGCATCGAAACATCGGTTCTCTAACGAATCTTTGGTTGAGCGTCGCTCTTTTTCCCCACTTCTCCTCGCGACCAGGCATATCTCTGCCAGAATGTTCGCGTTATCAGTGCAGGTGCTGTCCACTGTACGCGGGTAATCATGGTTGCACCTTATTTGCAGAAAGGAGCTCGCGGATTTCCGAGCCCCCTACTCCAGAATAGACATCTCTGTGGTGTAAACAACGTGATGTCAAACGTTCACGGCCTGGCTGGCAAAATCATCCAGTTTTGCTTCTGAAGCGGTTTCGCGTGTGTCAAGCGTTCCCCAACCGTCTTTATTCTCCCAGTTAGATATGCCTAGGTATGCACCACACCTAGTCGCACCGCCTGCACTACGCTTCCAAAAGTCGCACATTTCAATCAGAAAAACGCTCGGAAGGGGCGCTATATAAATACATATATAAAATATATAATACATAAAGGTATATAATAGATAAAATATATAAAACAACGCAAAAAAGCAGAGCTAATAATGAGACTTTTTCGGAAACCATAGTAGGTGTGGAATTTTCACTTTAAAACCCCTGACGTCATGACAATTCAGGTGCGCTGCCGTTTTTGTGTTCAGAAAGAGCACACGCGGTTGGCGTGGCTGCAGTGGCCATCTTTTATTAAATTGCAATTTTTGTTATTTTTAACAATAAACGACTACTAGCAACGTTGTCCAGAACAGTTGGTAGTCGCTTGTGCAATGACGAAATTCGCGTTCAAAGTCACCACGAATAGCAACAGGACGATCTCAGTGCTTTTGCAAGCCACACATCTTACCCCTTCACTCAGGTCTGATTTGTTCCGGGGTGAAATTATAAGCAGTGAAGGAGACATGAAACGAAGTATTTCAGCAGTAATTTAGTTACTGAAGTGACTGTCGCCCATAAATAAACAAGAATTCGACGACGCCGATAGCAACAAACGTTGTCAGTGGTCATCGAAGAGGAACCTTCAAGATAAGGCGCTAAAAGCAACTACAACAACCCAGAATAATGTCGAAATAGTTGCGCCTGGTTGCATTCCTTCTAGATAACGCTGATCGCATCTCGCATAACAAAGTGAATTCCCGCGCGCCAACGGTTTTGAACTCGAACAAACAAGTAGTACAATAGTTTCGCGGCATTCCTTTTGTCAAAGAAGCACCGGCCGGACGCTTAAACAAAGAGTAAGGTCAACAGCAGCAAAGACAATGCAAAATAAACACTGGCAGTGAGAGCTCAAAAAGCTTTTCACAGAGGCCGCGTCGCCGAATCGGGGTCCACACTCGTACGCAGTCACCAGGGCTTGTATTGCGTGTGGCGACGGAGGAATACGCGGAATACGGAATAGCCGGCCAAAGTGCGGATGGCGAGGTGTTCCCAAGGTGTGTCAAAAGATGACTCACACTCATCTGTTCTGGCTAGGCTAAACAACACTGCTTCTAACTACAGGCTGTATACCCCACCCTATCATTGTAAGTGTATTTTCGCAGAAAAGATGTGCGGGAGCTTAGGGGGACCAATACTGGAAAACGTACTTTTCCTTGTGGCAGCTGAGTGGTGGGTTATTGGAAAAAGGTCCATTCTGTGACCACCACCCCTTGAGACGGGTTATTATTTTGTGCTTCCTGCTTTGGCAGGATATACACAGAAAGTTCTCGACCCTACTTTTTGTTCGCGGAAGAACTGATACTTTCGTGTCGCGGTAGAATTTACGCACCTGGATGGGTAATAGAAGTTGCCTGCTTTTTGTGGTACTTAAGTGCTGCCATCTATCGACAGAAAAAGTTCAAATCTGAGTTGCCTCGTAGCTGGTGAGCCCTCTTAAAGGGACCCAGAAAAGGGGTCTGAATAAAGGTGTGGTATGTCTGTGATGTTAAAATACGACGGTTGATAATTATCCCCCCGCAAGAATTATTTTAATGCGTTTTGTGGAAGCTGAGTTACATGCAGACAAAATTTGAACTTCCGCGTCTTCACGCCTTTTCCTCTCCTCTCGCACGCCAAAACGGCGGCGCTCCTCTGCCGGCCCCACTCACTCGGCCCCTTCCCTACCTCCGCCGCCTGTGTCGCGCGCGGAGTGGCCGCGGCCGCGGTAGCGCGTGACGTCTGAAAGAATTTGGAGCTGTGAACCAATGATAACCCCCGGCTGCTGACGTCATGTGCAAGACGTGACGTCGTCTGCCAGGTTTTCGTGCGAAAGCCCGGCACCGCGCGTCGCCGCGAGGTGCGAAAGCGGTAGTTTTTAAAAATGTATTGTAAATTTCCCGCTCGCTTCTGAGGTCTTGTATGCGGCATGGATGGTCGGTGGCCTGTACTCTACATAGTGCAAGCGTTTTAAAGCCAAGCTCGAACACCCCTTTGTGTGACACTTTAAAGTTTGTCCTACGCTCACAAGTAGTTATAAACCAATGGGGTGCGTTTTTGACAATAAATATAAGAAAACTACAAATACCCCGAGTAAGGATCTGCGGATACATTGATTGTTATGGTGCAATGTTAGGATATGTGAAAATATTGCGCTTATAAGCAACTTCCGGTTGAAAAAATGCGCTGGTGCAGAATTGCGGGGTATGGTCTACACCGCAGAGCAATAAGTGAAATTCTATAGCGCCTCTTTGACTTCACGTCTCAACAACGTCTTGCGAATTTCAAACGTGTAAGAAATGACTAGACTGCACGCGATTTATTTATTTATTTGAACACTCTGCTATCCTCACATTTGGGTCCATTGCACTAAACGGACACGATATGCATTAAAACGAACAAAGTTCAAGAAGGTATGCACATAAGCAATTTTAATTGAACGAGGCAGTACATATGCACTGTATATTCATTATACAAATGCTAAAAGGTGACAAGGGGGAGTAAATGACATGTTATAATATTTAGCGCACGAAAGCAAAAAAAATCATAATGGAAATACATACAAGTTGCATATTCAGGAGCAAAAAGTATCGCACAGCAACTACTGACAAATGTCATGGGGAACAAAGAACCAAGGCAGAAAACAAGGAGCAGATAAGTAAATCAAGATTTAATCGTGAACGAATAAAGAGAAAAAAATAGAAATAACACAGCGCGACTGAGTCTCGGTCAAAACTACAAAGCATTGCTTGATATGTTGGCAACGAAAGTTTCGAGTGATGCGCAGTTCATAGCACCCCTAGGCAAACTGTTGCACTCACGGAATGCTGGTGGGAAAAGTAGTAAATGAATATATCGTTGAGAAGTCATTTTTATTTAAATGCTTAGTGTATTTCGTTCTGGTATACTGCGTGTATTTCACCATAAGTAAAGGTAGAAGAAATATGAGAGGGAACACGGCAGCACATGGCCGCCTCGATCTCTTTGCGAACCACTGTCGCCGAGAGGCGGCGAGAATTGGCGGCAAAGGCGCATAAGCCCAGTAAGCATGGTCGGCTGCTCTGTCCGCGCATGCCCCTGGTGTCTCGTCGCATGTCGGCGGCTGCGCTCCCGTGTTCCCTCTCATGTTTCTTCTACCTGTACGTACTCAGAGTTAAGACTTCGTACTCCGGATTTAAATCTTTAAAAGCATAGCTATAGTCCAAGCGTTTGGATCAAGGTTTACAAAAAGAAACAGCATTCACTTAAAACCACCCGAATAAACGAAGGCCTCGTTTACAGAACAAAATTTACAGAACAGTGAGGACGTGCGCTTCGTTCAGCACTGCAGTTCTTGCAAGTGTTCGCCTCATTTTGAAAGTACTATGGTCCTAGGCAGAGGTAAAGGCCAGACTGCACGTGAGCTATAGGAAGCTTTCCATATAAAGAAAACGGGCAGTGATTGTATTAGCGATACGTCAATTCTGCTGTGTAGTTCGGAACGTGCACTTTTTTCTGCTACAAGATAAGATGCATTATCAGGATGTTGTCATGGCACGCCTTCTGTCTTTCCCTCTTAACGCGCATGCGCGACGCAGCCTATATATTCCACTTTGATAGCTTGAAATAAAATCAGTTGTGAGTGCAGAGTCTGCGCGTGTCTCTCGGTGTCTGTTCTTCTCTTGTGTGTGTTTTTTTTTTAGCTGCTACTAAGCCTAAGAAACTCGCCCAAGAGCTCATTTTACTGAATCATTTTACTCGTTTTATAATATTTTCGCAACAATCTTCCCAGCATCTTGCTTACACAACCTAAATATTCGTAAGGCGCAATGAGGAAAAATTCAATTTTTAATACGAACTGCAGTACTCACAAGTTTAAAGCACGAAAGAACATGTTGACCGGCGAAGCAGCACGCGGGCGCTGTGCATTAGTCAGTTTACAGCGCGATTAAGTCCTTCCTTGCGTCTTGGTAATTGCATTTTTGGAAGGCCGTTTAATACGACTCACCGTCAGGTGGTCATTGAAGTGGAACAATGGAATATCTTCTAGACTTATTATTTCCATTATAGTACCAGTCGGCTCTGAATTTACTGTGCCAGCCTGCAGAACTAATTACCTTCGATGCATCTGCGAAGTTTTTTGCAGAAGTACATGGTGCTGCATCCATCACACTTGCCGAGTCTACCGTTTCACTTTTTGCAGCACTTGTATTGTACCTGTCTAGAGTGAGTGTACATAACGAAGGTACGAAACAAGCATCCGTGAGTTCTGCCAGAAACACATTACAGTATATTAATGAGCCATGCTTCGCAATTTCTGTGTAATCTATTTTGAGCGCTATACAGGGGGATATTTTAAAGAGAGATATCCTTAAAGACATGCATGGACTCTTTAGTGAGCCTACTCGATAGGTATAGTACTGAGTAACCCTATAGATTCTTTAGAATCATAAATATGAACTATGCAGGTTCCAAAGAAACTAAACATCAGTTTCTGTAAGGGCACAGACAGCGTCGTCTACGGCGCAGCCACGCATTCAGGTGTGCAGCTGCGTTTTGCGAATGGCGGCTGTCTTCCTGTGCGCCGTGCTCGCGCACACAGCGTCACCGTTGGGAAATCTCGGCGGACACCTTGGAGGGGCTCTGGATTTCAGCATGGGACTGTTTTGACTTTGGCAGAAGCTGTGGCCGCGGAGATGATAACGGCACTCGCCGAGTGGAGGGCAGCGACCGAGGCCGGCCCTAAATGTGTACCGATCGTCCGTCTAGCTGGTTGATGATTGTACCGCGGCAGCGGAACCTCGCCACACTTTCTGAATAAACTCTGCTAGTAACATGTCTTCTAACTTAACTTAATTATTATTTCTTTATTCCTTATTCAATGATTACCCCGCTTAGCCCGAGGGCGCTACAGCAGGGGGGTCACAGAGTGGAAAAAAAAAAACACGTCTTCGTTTATACAGCACACCTGTTGGCGTGAAAGCCGAGTCCATGGTCGCTGATGGAACGAACAAAAAAAAGGAACTGGCGTACATGTTAGTTTTGGCACTGCATTCCAAAAATCTTTAGATCATGATCTGTGCGGGCAGAGACATAATGTGGGCTCTGTGGGGACATTTCCTTTTGAATACCTGTTTTGTTGTGATGTATCTGAAACAAGAGCTTAAGACGCAATTTCCTTTGTCGGTTGGAAAGAGTGTCCCAACCTAATTCATTTTTCATGTCGGTGCAGATATCAGTTCTCGAGTGCCGGCACAGGACAAACCTTGCTGAGTCTGTTTTGGATACTTTCAATTTTATTGCTCAGAGCTGATTGCCAAGTATCCCATACGGCACAAGTGTATTCGAGCAGTGGCCCAGCGTATGTTAAAAAGGCCGTTGATTTCAGAGAAGGAGGCTCGTGCTTCATATTTCGCTTTAAGGTCCTAGCGGCCTTCGCAACTACCGTGTTCACGTGTTTATTCCATGAACAGTCAGATGTAAATGTAACACCTAGGTATTCATGCTCTATGTTCTTCGTGACTGTATTACCATTGATCATGCACTCTGAGGTTAACTTATCTTTTTTTACGCGTAAAGGGTACATGAACATATTTTCATGAACATATATTTTTTTTAGTGTTTAACTTCAGCCTCCATTCTGAGCACCATTCGAGAACAATTAATAAATCTCTTTGTAAGTGGGCAACATCACCTTCATTTCTAATTTGTCCATATACAACAGTCGTCGGCAAACAACCGTATGCAGGAATCGATTTCAGAACAATTATCGTTGATATACACTGAGAACAGGAGCGGTCCTAAAACTGAACCCTGTGGGACACCCGATGTTATATCTACAAAACTAGATTTCTTTCCATTGAATACAACGCACTGTCGACGGGAAGATAGATAGTCTTCGATCCACGCAAGTATTGTGTGGTTGATATTCAGCACAGCAAGTTTTCTTAAGAACAAAGGGTGCGAAACAGTGTCAGATGCCTTGTGAAAGTCCAGGAAAATGCAATCGATTTGTCCGCCGTTGTCTAGATTAAATACAAGGTCATGATAAAATTCAATAAGTTGTGTCGTACAGGATAGACCTTTACAGAATCCATGTTGCTGGGAGGCCAGTAGGTTGTTAATCAGTAAATGTGTCATTATCTCTTTGTATAAAATGTGTTCTATTACTCTGCACTGTATGGATGTAAGTGAAATGGGCCTTAGTTAGCTACTTCTTTCTTTATCCACCTTTATGAATGGGAACAACGTGTGCAGTTTTCCAGTCATCTGGAAGGGCACCGCAAGAAAGCGACTTGGTGTAAATTGTATAAAGAGAAATAGCTTCGGCACATTGTTTTAAAATTCAGGGAGAAATACGATCAGGTCCGGTAGCTTTATTATTGTTAATTTTGTTCACCAGTGATCTGATTCCACTGACATTTAGCTCTAATGGTTCCATAGCCGAAACTGAATTTATTTGATGTAAGGGACTACAATTGTGTTTTGGTAAATATATTGACCGGAAGTAATTATTCAGACAAGTAGTCTTTTCAGTGTCACCTAATACCACCTCGTAATTAAAAACTATTTCACTAATGCCAGTCGGATCTGCTCCATAATCATCCAGGTACTTCCAAAATGCCTTGGTATTTGATTTCACCTCGTTGCCGAGTTTTTCAAAGTAGCGTCCCTTCGCTTCTTCCGTTTGCATTCCCTGGTTGCAGCACGTAAATTTTCAAAGTGTCGAACGCTTTTAGTTCTCTGATAGTTTAGAAATATGCGCCTTCGTTTCCTAACTATTCTTAAGATACGCGCAGTCATCCATGGCTTCTTGCGCTGTTTAAGTTTGTTATGATCAACGCTGGGGATGTAGCTATAGCCCAGTTCCTTTTAGCTTTCCTTTAAACTTATTCCATAATTCATGAACGTCACACTCATCAGAAAGGCATTAAAATACCGGTAAGTAATCAAAACGCTTCCTTGACATGCTGGCATAATCCCTTTATTACATAGGTACACTTTTCTAGTCACTTTTTTTGTTTGTCTGCTACTTTTGGCTTTAAGGCTCGCGACTACAGCATGGTGGTCACTTATTCCTGGAATGACATTCACAAAATTTACCATATTTGGCGAGTTACATAAAAACAGGTCCAATATATTAGTGCCCCGAGTGATCAGTCACATATAGCATTAATCCGAATGAGTCTACAGTACTTTTCATTTGCATGTTTAAGCTTCCACCACTTGCGTACTCGCAAGTTCCATCAGGCCATTGCAAGTCAGGCAGATTGAAGTCTCCCGCTAGCGATAAAGTATGGCAAGAGGCTTCGAAAATTATTTCTTGTAAAATCTCTATAGCGTCGCGACAAACGAGTTTGGGGGCCCGTGGAACGCTCCGGCTGAAAATGACGAATAGTCCGCCAATGTCACTTTGCACCACTGAGATTCTACATCGTCGTGGCCTATATCTAGTTGAGACGAATTTGAAGAGCGGCTAACTAAGATAAAGACGCCGCCACCCGTACGCGACCTATCTTTCCGATAAGCAACGAAGTCTTTCGAGAACACTTCACTGTCTTGGGTAGAAGAATCAAGCGATGATTCAGACCGAAGTGATTAAATCGGTTCGTACAGAACTTATAAGAGCAGCAAGGTCGTCAGCTTTGTTAACGATGCTCCAACAATTCACTGCTACCTCATTCAAGTCAACTTTGTCACTCTTTTTTCTCACATGTTTGGGTAATTTATTTTTCATGAATGGGGCAACTTTTTTTTCTTTGTCCCACCTAAACGTCTTGCCGTCGACAACTAATTTGTCGACGCTTAATTTGATGCGACTCATTTCCCCCGCTTTATTGGCCTTCCCATATTACTAAAGCCATTTCTGAATATCTCGTGTTTCAGACGAGTAGTCTTGGTCAACGCTGTATGAAGTTCCTTGTTTGAATTCCTAGCATTGGAAAGAATGTTGGCTTTTTCTTTGTGTGAGGCAAAGTTAACAATAATCGGCCTTTTCTTCTCTCCATGATAGCGGCCTATACGGTGCGCTCTTTCGACCGACTGTAGTTCTAAACCTAAATTTTCTTTACAGAGATTTTTGAGCAGTTGATGCGACTGTTTCCACGTCTCCGATTCGTCGTCATCGACGCCATAAAAGACTAGGTGATTTCGGCGCCTTCTGTTTTCTGACTCGACGCTTTTTTCGTGCAGTCTTCTAATCTCTTTTGTTATGTGTTTAATAGTGTTTGCTTGGCCGTTAATAGTGATTGCTTGGTCGTTTACTGTAACGTGAAGCGTTGCAACCTGGCTTTCTGTCGCACTCAATTGACAGTGGCGAATGGGTAATAAGCAAAACTTTGCGACAAAATAATGGGACTGTGCATGCAATCTATGGAAAGGCGCAATCTAAGAGGTTTAGTTGCGAAGTACTGCTAGTTGAAAAACATTTATACTGCAACAACGGTCGGAAAAGTTCTGGAACCGTGTGCTTGTAATATATATTGCATATTAAAACAACTTTTATTTGGAACGTTAAACCAATGTTTGCAATAGATCATTATCCGCTAATTTATAACATTACAGTAACATTTCAAAGTGAGTATTGTATTAATGTGTACTTAGAATGTTAAACTAATATTCTTGGTACAACGTGTAACGTTATATGTTAATTTTTAACAATAATGTGACGCTCCAATGCAGCATATATTGTTAACGCAGCTTACATAACATTAATATAGCATTATTCTAATGTTCGATGCTGCTTGGGTAGCTGCCCAGACGATGCAAAGGCGTCTCTAGTATCACCTCAGGAGGCCCATGTCAGGTTGTTCAGGCATCCTCAGGTTGCCTCTAACTGGTCCTCAAGCAGTCCAACTAAAACCCATTTTTCCCGTCCGTTGCAGATACTGCGGGATGTCTTGAGGACCATGTCTGGGGGACATTTTCTTTGCTATACTTCAGAATTTGTGTCAAGAGCTTTTTCTTCGTGTATTTCAAGTTTCATGTATGTATGTCATGTTTTTCATGTATTTTTTTCTGTATTCAAAGCTAATGTAAGAGAATTAAGCTAACCACAATAAGCAAATGAAGAGGCACAACACGGGTTTACCATGTCTAGGGCCGCAGAGCTGTATAGCCCTCTGTGGAGTTGAATTCTGCTGCCTGGATGGAAAAGACGAGTGGCCCAAAAATCTACAGTCCAACACCAAAGGAACAAAATGTCTTGAGATGTCTCCTCAAGGCATATAATTTTTGGGTCACAAAATCACAATGGTTTCCTTCATTACTCCACTATTGTACACACATATTGTAATAAACCTACAGCCTTAAGTAATGAGAGCCGAGTGCGAGAGATAAGCTGGTTTGATCTCAGTTCATGCAGTTCCATAATATTTTCCTGTGATAGGACGGTTGTAGGACATTTCAGGAATTTTCATCCTCAAGTCATCCAGCAATGGCATTCTTATGAGGACATTTAGCCATGACATACTGAAAAGGTACTCAGAATATCCTGTTCAGAACTAGGACGTTCTGACTGTTTGAAGACGTTCCCAGGACGCTTGGTGTTGTCTGGGTGCGTCGCTCACGCCGGACGGCTGCTGAGCTGGAATATCCAGGTTCGAGCCCGGCCGCAGCGGCCATGTTTCGATGGAGGCGAAACGCAAAAGGCGCCCGTGTGCTGTGCGATGTCCGTCCGCCTTACAGATTCCCAAGTGATCGAGATTATTCCGGAGCCCTCCACTACGGCACCTCTTTCTTTTAGTGCGCTAGCACTTATAGTGGCCATTTCGCTATTCCCCGCAATTAGGCGTTGCCTGCCTGCCTGCCTGTCTGTCTGTCTGTTTGCAAAAATTGAAAATTGGTTTTGAGGAGAGGAAATGATGCAGTAACTGTCTCACATATATCGGTGGACACCCGAACCGCGCCGTAAGAGAAGGGATAAAGGAGGGAGTATCCGGTTTTGTGGCAGGCTGCTCACCTGCCCACCGAGTGGTGGGCAACCTGCCCACCGTGTCAGGCGGCAGCCCATCTAATCCTGAGGGGCTGCTCGGGAAGAACAACCAGGGTTGTCATCCCACCCAAGCAATCCAAGTCCCACCGATGGCAACACCTGCCATAGCACCTGCTGTGTTGCCATGTCCTCCTTTCACTTCTAATTTAATAAAACAACACACCAACAACCACCTTAACCTAGCAGAGCAGCGCGGCACAGAAACACATCACGCTACTGCACATATCAGCATTTGGCCGAACTACCCAAATCGGTCGACTGACATTTTTTTTTCCATCACTCCCACCTTCTTCCCTTACCTCCTTGCGAGGTTGAGCTGTCCACCGAGAAGTGAGACAGTTACCTGACTTTTCATTTCCTGATAGCCAATCTCGCGCCGGGCGTATATGGATGAATGGAGACAGCGGATGATGATGAATCAACATTTACTGGGCCCGAAATAAATCGGTGACGGGGTGGTTCCCTAGTTACGGGACACATATGTTCCCAGCAGCTCCTGGCCCCTGTCTGTCAGTGCGTGCTGAATCGGTAGTGCGGGCTGGATAACAAAGATAACAATTAAGGGTTGGGGATTGGGGGTGTTGTCGGGAAGGGAAGGAGGAGGGGGGGGTCTTGAGTTCTGTGCACTCTGCCAAGACATGCGGCAGGGTGCCCTTAATTTTCTCTTGCAAATAGGACAGAGCTTATCGTGTTCCGCGGGGTACATGCGGTTCATCAGTACAGGATGCGCAAGCGATCCCGCCTGCGCTCGACGCAGGATCGTCTGTTGCCTGGTGGGTTTGGAGTGCGGTTCTGGCAGTGTGCACCTTTCCTCTCGGTACATCCTGGTAATGTCCCGAAAGCTGGTAACCGGGTGCGGTAGCTCTTCCGGCTCGTGCTCGGCCCGATTGACATTTCTCGGGCATGGCAGTCGGTGATGATGTTGCCTGCTACCTGCGAGTGAGCCGGGACCCACACGATACAACGGAAGTCAGTGTGCTGTGCTCGTTCTCAAACACGCCCATGCGCCCTTTCACTCCCTCCTTCATTCTTTCCCTCACGGCGCGGTCGACGTGTCCACCGAGAAGTGAGACAATTACTGCGTCTTTTTTTTAACCAGTTTTTTTTTTCTGTGGAACGTTATAATAGCTACTGCTGTAATACGGCTAGTGAACCGGTGCACCCGGCCGGATTCGAACCCGACCGCCGCGGCGCTGCGCGTTTCGATGGAGGCGAAGCGTTAAAGGCACGCCTGTGCTGTGCGATGTCAGTCTACATTAAAATCCACATGTGGTCGAAATTATTCCCGAGCCCTCCACTACGGCCTCTTCCTCTCTATCTTCTATCACTCCCGATTTCCTCCCTTCCCTCACGGCGCGGTTGAGATCTCCACCCAGAAGTGAGACAGCGCGCATTTCATTTCCTTAAAACCACATTTTTATTGCTTCTAAAGGTTGACAAGTGGAACTCCTTTATATTGCCTAGGGGCAAGGTAGTAAGGCAGGCTTTTAGACTGCATCGTGACGTCTCAGTTGTCAGCGGTTTATCGCGATCTTTATAATATTTTTTTTGGCGATTGCAGTAGCCATGACCACCCTCAACAAGATTGCTTGCATCGCAGGCAAATCTTTAATTGTACCGCACACAGAATGAATTAACAGTCACAAAATTCGTTTAGATATATTTGATGATCAGCGCGGTGCGCCACTAGCACACCTTTGACGACATAATTAAACTTGGGATTGCACGCAGTCATAGTTGGCCTGCCCGGTGGCTGCGACGCGTGTAATGTTTTATGGTTTATGGGGATTTAACGTCCCAAAGCGACTCAGGCTGTGAGGGACGCCGTAGTGAAGGGCTCCGGAAATTTCGGCCACCTGGGGTTCTTTAACGTGCACTGACATCGCACAGTACACGGGCCTCTAGAATTTCGCCTCCATCGAAATTCGACCGCCGCGGCCGGTATCGAACCCGCGGCTTGTAATGTTTTCATACCTTTCATTTCTTTCCGCACGCACGATGCCCGGGACTGGAGAGGGACAATTGCTAGGGCTGATGGTCGGTAGATGAGTTATGTGCGCTAGGGCAAATACGCGTGTTGCCGTTGCTACCGTTGTCAGACTTGCCTAGCCACATTGGCCGTACGGTAGCAGTTGTCTTTTGTTCACCGTACGGCGGTGCTAAAACTCGTTATTTAGCATACCGGACACGTACCATTGGATACGTTGACCGGTTTTACGTACGCATGTGGCGCACTTACCCAGCCACGCACTCTTAACGGCGCGTATGTCTCCGGTATCCTAAATCTTTCTAGTAACTGGCCTGTCAGTGCCAGACGACAGGCCTGTGCACTTTCCTCTTATGTCCATTTAATATCACTGCCAAATGCTATGATGTAGTAGAATGCTCTAATGTTCCACTAAGTTGTTTTCTGCACGCGTTGCATACAAAATAACTCACAGACAACCGAGACTCTGAGACACAGAAAAGCCTCAGCCGCGTCTATGAGACATCAACAAATCGAGAAACCATTCGGACGTGTTCAAAAGCTCTAGATGTTTAAAGATAACTACAAAACCTTTACGTTCAGTGTGTCTGTCAGCCTCAAACCAGCAATAGCAGTTCTGCCACGGAGCAACGACCTTGTCTAAATTTTTTTTTCTTATTTTTCTGCATGCAGACCCGTCAAGTGTGCTATATATTCAAGAGACGCTACTCGCAGGCTGCGTTGCGCCTCAGTGCAGACATGACACGAGACAGTTGTGTTATATAAACATTTTATTGTATAAATATGGATATCTACACTAGAAATATGACAAACAGAAGAACATGAAATGGTATGGACAAGAACTCTATCAATGAACGCTGCTGCTGTCACCCTAAAGACGCCACTCGAGCAATGGAAAAAGAACCGAAAATGAGAAGTCAACAGGCCATACCTTCGCACATGAGACCGAATGATCCGCCAAAGATATAGAGCATGAAAATAAAGAAAAAAAAGGAAGACACTGCGTGCGCAGAGGGAACGCCTCCCTGTAGCGTTTCCCTCCTCTGTGCTGGCATGAAACAATAGAGAGGAGGGTGTTTCGTTGCAATGTCCCCTGCCATCACCGGATCCAAAACTGTGCTTTATGCATATAGGAACTGTTTGATATGACGTATGTTGCGCATCTCTGCCTTCACGAAACTATAGCCCACTTTTCTTAACCTCTGAAGTAAAGACCACAGAGACATTGTGCTCCCCAGCCAAAGGAAGAGGAAGAAGCAGCACTGCATTCTGTTTATACTGCCTCTAAGCAAAACAACAAAAGCATAAGAAAGCACTGTGTAACAACAGTGATGCAACGCAGTTCAATGCCGGGGTAAGTCGTTTGATCAACTAGCAGCTGCTGTTACCAAAAATGCCTCAGCAGGCCACTTTACAGTGCCTGGGGCTGAAGATGACTTCCTGCTGGCATCAGGGCCAACCAATGGCTGAATGTAAGTGTGCTCTACAATTAGCACTCATTCTTTTTGCTGGCAAAACAATTAGCCAGTTAAAGTGTCCACCAACATTAATATTGAAGCTGTAGCATGAGCAATGCAACATAAGACAGTTCCAAAACCCCAAAAATATTGCAGAAAATTTGGACCACAACAGATGTATTCTGCAAACATGTACAGGCAAGACATCTAATACATAACCTTGCGACTCATTTTTAATCTTCGCAGTTTTAATGCATGCTATCCAACTTCACCTGCCTTTTGAATATCCTTGTAGTCAGTCAGCTTACTGACACCAAGGCTTTCGCATATTTACTATTATTCTTCAACTAAGCAACATTTCTGGCGAAAACAGAACTGTTCACACAAAGAAAATAAACAGCAATGTTGGAAATGATTTTTTTTTTCTTATACTACCCATGAAGATAGACCTGTACAAGAGACATGAAGCAGACGACACATAAGCAAGCATCTAAGGATGTAACAGGGGCATGTTTAAATACAGGTTGTTATTTTCATAGTGCAAGGAGGCATTAGGGCTGGTTGGAGCACTTCTGCAAGTGAACATCTAGCAGCACTGCCGACGAGGGCTTCAGGCGTGATTTTGCGCTGCAAGCACTTTACAATATGTACAAGTTGCAAGAACAAATAATACGTGGAGAAAGTGTTGGTATGCACATGTGCTTCATGAGGGAAGACAAAAAGAATGCTGCGGAAGCCGGCTGCCATGTTGCAAAGTCATGCTAGTAGTCTCCCTGTGGCACGCTGCACAAAACAGTAGGCATTGTACCAGAGGGGGCAGATTGCATCAGGTATGCTTCAATGTTGTGCATCTTTCTAATATTCTTGTTACCACAGCAGCAAAGGGCCAAGTGCTCAGGCTCTTGGCCATCATTACCCCTCAGCTCGTCCCAGCATTCTGTAAGTTTACACCACCTTATTTACTTTTCAGACCACCAATAGAAGATCCATACCTCCTTCCAAGTCTACACAGCACAGGCTAAGTGGAGAGTGAAAGACAAAGCACAAGCACCACACACTGTATCCTTTGTTGTTCTTGCTGCCTAAGTTTAGCACTATCTATAACTGATGCAAGTCAACCTTCATTTCTTATCTCACATCTGCCATCTTGCTCCTCCCGGTTAGCTTCAAAGGATCTGGTCAAACAAGCACTCTCAATCACGTTTTATTTTAAGCATCTAGGGACTTTGATATTGAAGGATAGATCTCAATAGAAAATTTTCGTTGCTGTGGTCCATCAATAAGCCAGAAACGAGTAGCTCTTTTGCAACAGGCTATGTCATTGCAACAGTGGCAGCCATCACATGCACGTGGCAATTTTCATAGCGCACGTTTTCTACAATGCAATCTAGGAATATCTCTCACTAGGCTACAGAAAAAGAGAATTGCATCACTGCAACCTACACTGCTTTGGAGCACAACACAGGACACTGCACCTGCCAGGCTGAAATACACATGGTTTTCCGCCCTGTGCTGAACATTACAGTATATACAGGGACAGTGCAACTACTGCGAGACAAGAGAGGAACACGTTGTGTGCTTTGCATGCTGTGCACGTTCTGAGGTATAACGGGTCTGGGGAGAACTTCCCCTGGCAGCAATAAGAAAGACGAGTTCAACAACATGCTACATCTAGGCGGAGGCGACAAATCCCTTCAGGTCACTCCTGCAGGACAGCTGAAAAGCGATGCTGCAAAACGTAACTTTTCTTTTAGCAACTGAAACATGGCTATGACTCTGTGACAGACACAATTTCTTGTCTGCTGAAGGACATCAGACTGAGTGATTGTCAGTACTGCATAGCAGCAAGACACAGTTAACCAAGAACCATGAGCTTCAGGTCAAATTTACTGATTTGCTTGGATAACAAAAACTTGGCTGCAAGTGGATACAATCTGATATGCACAAAGGTATGAATCACAAAAACTTGTGTTCCTTCCCAGGCAGAGAAATCAACTTTTCTGAGAAAAAAGACACCATATAATAGACTGAGGCTGAAACATGGTAGGGCTCCTTTCATATTGCAAGTTACCTTCAGCACATACCAGGGCTGCAGTGTGCCAGTAAAATGGCAGCTGCTATGGATCCTTTCCATGTATTTCAACGGTTGCATCTTTTGAGCATGAACATAAGCTAAAAATAATTTTCATTCATGAAGAATTTGACCACCAGGTACAAAAGACATGCTTAGCACTCGGTGCTAAGTTTTTTAGCTGCAGCTGACGGTTATTAATATTTGTGTACGTATTTTGGGAAGTGCCCACATTATGAGATTATGTGCATCTCATCTGAAATAGCAGAGTGAGCTTCAACCACCTGCAGGCATTACAACACTTCCAGCCGTCCTCACGAGAGCACAGTGCTTTTCTCATAGATCTACTACCACTGCAACCCTGATAAGCATGTTCACTGTAACAGTGAGGTGAAAAAATGAATCGTATGCCACCCATTTGTAACTTAGCCAGGCACGTGCCTGTAACTTTCAAAGGCATTTACACGGTGTTCTGAATAAAACAAGAAATTTCTTATTAATACTACAGTGCTTATGAAGAACTAACAAAAGAGCATAAGAAACTTTTACATGCTGTCGTGATTGGCTGAAGACACTCATCTGTGTCTAGGAAATTTCTAGTGCCATGAAAATAATGACATTTTGCCCCAGAAGAATCAGGTACTTGGACAAATTAAGTACTTCAACGAAGAGATTAAAACCTAACGTTTCAGATATCACAAATTCAATCATGTTTACACAGCAACAAATCATCAAGGAAAGATCCAGCATTTACAAAATGTGTGGCAGCCATGGTAAAAGATAGTGCTAGCAGCCTATTTCAAAAGCAATCACCGGCTTGCGTGACACACATGCAGTGCACATAGTAGCCAGGACTATCATTTAAGACAAGTGGCACGAAAGGATTGGTACAGGCCTGAACTTGCAACAAACAGCAGTCCAGCAAGAGCACAACACTCAGTACTTCAAGCAGTACTAACAATCTAGCACAGATTAGTGATACGATAACCCACAAGTAGGCGATTGCCTCACAACTAACTTATTTAATACCAAATATATGCCATAGCTTCGAATTGTAGCAACTGAACACTATGCACAAAATTCTAACATAACCAGAGAAACACTTTTATCAGCTCAGAGATCTGTCTGTGCAGGCAGCACCAAAATTCAACATTTTAATGCTCTTCACTAGTCGCATTACCGACACAAGACTGAATCTGTAAGCAGATTCAGAGCAGCTGAACACACACACACACAAAAAAACTAGAAATGAAATAGCCACCACAGATGAGAAAACTAAAAGAGGACTGTGCACCAGTCTTTACTGCTGCCAGATGCCTACCTTGGGAGACTGCAAGCAAAAGCCTACGTGAAATGTGCATGGGCCAGTGCTGCAAGAACACTGACGTTTAAGATGTGCTGGCGGTAACATGTAGTGGCGACTATGCCCCCGAAAAACAAGGAGGCGGCGGCACACACAAGCTCACACTTAAAATAAATAGTATATATATTTTTATTTATAATATTTATATATATAATATGTATATGTATATATACTTGAGGGCTCAAGAAACATAAAAACAGCTGGCAAAGGACACACAAACAAAAACCACATGCTGTACAACATTCAGGGACATGGTTCACACAAGCATACACAACATACCAGGATTTTGCGAGGAATTTCAAGTATGAGACACAAAGAATGTGCCATAAAACCGTATTTACAAAGTCACAGCAGTGTTTTGACCATCTCTGTTGCCGTCAGGTGGAGCACGAGTGAGGAGCTGTGCGTTGCTTTCTTTCCCACGATGAGACGGTGGGTTGCATACTGGGCGTTGAGATTGCAGCCATGCCTCCAGTTCCTGCACGCCCTTCAGTTAATGCCCCCGGCCACCAGTCAAGACGGCTTCTGTACAACATGAGGTAATGGTGGCAAAGGATCGATGTCCTGGCCGTGCGCACAGCACTTCAGTAGCTGAGATTTCTTGCCAGCATCATGACATACGCAATACATTTGGCTTGGGATGGCTAGCCTAGCATCACGGACAGTGAAGTGCACGCACAAAGTAAAGTGTCCAGGCACACTGGCACCAGTGCCCTGACACGTATGGTATCAGGATGCCAGGTTGTGCCCACGGCACCCAATCGTTTGTTGATGGCCACAGTGTGAGAAAGTTCACTGCTCACAAGTACTCCCAGTATGTAGTCAGCTCCTCCACTAAACAGGCCATCTGATGTGTGGAGTACTACTGTCTTCTAGCAGAGCATCTCTTCCTTAAATCTTTAATAAAACAAAGTTGCAGTGACAATTTTTTGCCAACCCATAAGGGCAAGTGTCCAAATTGGGTGAATTCTGAGATGTTCCAAGTTGATTTCGATGATTTTTGTAGTTGCTGAACAACCAGCCATGCACCCACGCAATCACAAATGGTGCAAAGTTGAGCTTTCTGCTCCTTGAAGCTCCCCTATCTTTGGTGTTCTCGTGTACACACGCACAGTTTTGCAAGCTGTGTGTTTGCATGATGGTCAGCAGAATCACGTAGTGAATGTCACAGTCGCATCAGCATTGAACTGCATCACAATATGCTGAAAACCGTCAACATAAACGCATGCCACCAGATGCTGTCTCTACGGTGTGGGCTCTGTTTGGACACACAAGGCAGTTCACTCATCACACAAGTCAGGGCTCAAACAGAGCAAGGAGATCATCGTTAGCTGGTGTGCTTCCAGCTGTGGCTGAACTCGAAGCTTGGCCAGCATGGCTGCTGCCAGTGCTACCTGTGCCACCTCCTAGGTCGGGAGGGTCGAGGTATGAAAGCAGTTCCATGGCGTCGACACAGCTCTCCGGGAGCAACTGCAGAAGCAAACAAGCAAAAAAAAGAAACAACTAAGCTTGATGCAGTTGCTACCTTTTCCTTGGCTCCATGCTAGGCAAACCTGACAATTTTGGCCATAGGCCCACAGCATTTATGCTCTTCAAAAATACCACACGGAAATATGCCACATCAGAATCTAAGTCAATGGATATGAGTAACCTCCCAATTCAAATCAGTTTTTAGAAGTGTACAGATAAAGGAAGAAAATGAGCCAGACACAGTGAACCCACAGTGTCAGGTCTGCAGACTTTCTTTGAAAACTTGATGGGACCATATAAATCTGAACTTCTGCTTAAAGTGCCCAAAACACAAGATGTGTATGAGCTTACAGGCGCTGTTAGTAAAATAGGAATGAGAGCATAAAAATAATTTGTTATGTATTCTAGAAGAAAAATATTTTCAGAAACCTTATACAGTGTTTGCAGCCAATTGTTAGTTGTTGGTTTTAGCCTTTTTTATGATGACTGCAGTTTTGCAACATGGGAGGTTATGTGCCCAATATTTGCTGAAGACTCTTTAAAACTCTCATGCTCCCAGAAAACCAGAATTGCACTGAATGTGCTAAATTAGGTGTCTTAAGTTTATTTGATTTACGATTTGGTTTATGGAGGTTTGGCGTCCCAAAGCGACTGCGGCTATGAGGGACGCCGTAGTAAAAGGCTCCGGAAATTTCGACCACCTGAGGTTCTTTAATGTGCATTGAGGCCACCCATATTACGCTAATGCTTTACCACACTGTAAAAAGATCTGTGAGTACCCAATCCACTAAATTACACTCTTATCGGAATGCTAAAGCTCAAATTAAGCATTGTGCATGAGTTTACTAGACTATGTTAACCAGATGTTTTTTTTTTTTTGTCTATGGGAATTAAACAGTCCTCTCTCCAACATTTAAGCTTATCAGAGAACTCACATAAAGAGAGCTTGTCTTCATGAGGGTTCACACTGTGTGTGTGTTTTTTCCTTAACATACACTCCAAGTACGTCAGAGGCAAAGAATAAATGGTTCATAGTTTAAGGGGGTTTAACGTCCCAAAGCGACTCAGGCTATGAGAGACGCCGTAGTGAAGGGCTCCGGAAATTTCGACCACCTGGGGTTCTTTAACGTGCACTGACATCGCTCAGTGCACGGGCCGCTAGAATTTCACCTCCATCAAAATTCGACCACCGCAGCCGGGATCAAACCCACGTCTTTCGGGCAAGCAGCCAAGCGCCATAACCGCTCAGCCACCGAGGCGGCGGTAAAGAATAAAGAAAATGCAGATACAGTCGCCGACCAATTTTTCAGACTCGAAGGGACCCGAAAAATGGTCCGAATAATCGAACAGTCCGAAAAATCTGTGAAGTACAAAAAAAAATCACTTTATTAAGATGAAATCGGATTAAAAATGTCATTGATATTACCATGCGGAAAATTTCTCTTGCTGGCGACGATTTGCGCCTGTATTTGTGCCAAAGTTGTGCTTTCGCTGTACACGCTAGACAGAAAGGTCACCGCATTTAGTTGGAATACTTCCCACGCTTATTTGACGGACCCGGCGGGGCCATGTTGTCCACAACCCGAGTGTGCACCACACCACTCGTTAAACACACACAAAGATAAGGTACTTTTCTTTCAAAGCGGCGGAACCGCTGGACGCAATCACAAAACGGCGAACGGATGTAACATCGTGAAGACTGAGCGCCACTTAGTCAACGCGGTCATAGAGACCAAAGTGACGAAACGGCAAATGGCGAACGTATGAGACCCGCCGCGATGGCTCAGTGGTTAGCGCGCTCGGCTACTGATACGGAGTACCCAGGTTGAAACCTGACCGCGGTGACCGCGTTTCGATGGAGGTGAAACGCAAAGGCGCCCGTGTGCTGTGTGATGTCAGTGCACGTTAAAGATCCCCAGGTGGTCGAAATAATCCCGGAGCCCTCCATTACGGCACCTCTTTCTTCTCTCAGTCCCTCCTTTATCCCTTCCCGCCAAGATGTGAGATAGCTCCTGCACAATTTCCTTCCTCCGACAAACAATTTTCAACATAGGGGACAAGCGATAACTGCCCGCGACGTCGGCGACAAAAGCAAAATGATGGCGATGACAATCCGGCTGCCACCTCAAAGTGTTAGAGATTGCAAGGACCTCTACTGGCAACAATGAGGTACCGAAAGTGTGCCAAGCCAAGCCAACTGCAGCGTAAATCCGCCTCAATCCAAGATGGCACCTTTTGCGCCGGCGAAAAGCCGATAAGATGGCCGATTTTGGCCCGCAGGCGACTGAAATTAGTCCGAAAAATCGAACTTTCGGACTTTTGAAGTCCGAAATATCCATTGCAAATATGTATGCGCTTTTATGGGGTGACTGACGGTGCCTCATCGAGGTCCGAAATATCCTACAAGTCCGAATTATTGCACTCCGAATTACCCGTTGGCTACTGTACTAGCACTGCAGCACCTGCGTGTGGCATAGCAGAATTAGAACCATTACAGACAAAGCATTGGAAAAGCAGACAAAGCAAAGGAAAAAAAATTAAGAAATGGCTAATAGTAAAAGCATCCAAGAAGGTTGGGTAACCTCAACAGCCATCTTTGGCTGGGCAAGAATCGCGAGGCTCCCAACAAATCAAATAAAGAAAGTGGCTGATGTGTACCAAAAAAATCAAGTGAAGCAGTGGGTCAGAACTTAGAGTTCCTCTAGAAAAACCTCCTTCTCTTACAAAGAAAAAAAAAAAACACGAGACATGTCAACATTGCATTATCACTTAAAAGCAGCGTTGGGTGAAAAGGAAAGTAAAGCATTCATTATAAAATTGAGTAAAGAATTTTTTTCTTTGTTATTCAAGTTTTGAGCATGAGAATAAAATATGGTTTAGTGTGAGCTCATCTACACATTTTGCACAAAGAGATTTGTCTTGTTCCTTCAGTAAAAAGTCATGTGTAAGGTGAGTTGTGAACAGTTTGCGCAGCGCGTAGCAGCATCACATTCCTCAAAAGGGTGATACTTCGAAGCGCGAAATTGAAGAGCATTTCGCACAAGTTTTGTGGCCGCAACAACTCTGCGAGCCATGGCCAAACCTCTGGCAAGTGAAATATCTGCGGGAGTTGGCAATGTATCGTCTTACATTTACTTTTAAATGTCCCACTTCCAATAGCGTCACGCAACAACATGCTAGTGTTGAATGTGAGGGCCAGGTGTTTTGTGTCTATTTCCTTGTTATCCTTCTGGATCTTTATCCAGTGAACACCTACAACTTCTTGGTCAGTGAGACCTTCAAGCGTTTCTTTTCTTATGAGGTGAAGGAAATCAATTTTTGAGATTATGCCTCGAACAGTGTTTTAAAGACCAATGGGAAGTGAAGGAGACAGGGATGCCCTCTATGGACACGATGTTTGCGAGTTTTCAGTGCTGCTTAGTGTCACACAGTTTGTGAAGCAATTCGCCACTGACCCTTTTGGATACCTTGTAGAAAAGGCCTAAGGCATCTATCAAGCACTTTGATACAAGGATAGGGGATAGGATTCTTACTTGCTTTCCTTCTACTTTGCTATGAATGACGTGGAATTTGGGAAATGTCACTTTTCTTTTCTGAAAGACATCTGCTGCTTCGTTCCACCCTCTTATGACAGAGCAATCATTTTTGAATAGAGGGAAGCCATAAAAAAATTTCCTTTCAGTCACGGTGCCAGCCACCCACCATGGAGCCCGACTAGGGGATGGGAGAGGAACTTGCAAGATAGTCCTGCCCATGCCAGCTGTGGAACGCCAACTATAACCACAGCGCTACCACACACGTCTAAGTGTGTGGGTGCTCGGAGTCCATGGTGCCGCGCAATACACGAACATCTGCTTTAACAGATGCCCCCTGCAGGGTATGTTAGAAATACACCTTAAATAATGAGTATTACAAATATACTGTTTTAAGAGAAAAATACTGACTGCAAACAAGGACCACATCCTACTGCATAGGAAAAGAGGGCATGCATCGGCTCTGTAGCATTGGCTGCATTCCAAGAAAAGTTGCCACGGAGTAATCACAGTCCATCTCTCACACAGATCCTCACTAGCCACCTTGCCTTTCCTTGTATATAAGCAAGCAAACTACTGCCAACTGGTTGGAAAACCAATCATATGCAGTTTTATTATGGATTCAATGACTGCAAGCAGCCAGAACAAGCATGACATCAAATTTATTGTGTTATTACTGGCATCAATACAGGCCTAGTCAAAATAGTTGCTTAGTGAGCACCTGTGTGAGTCAAAACAAGAGGTTGGCCCACTCACATTGAGACCTTCCTGTCCCTGGCCCTCGCCATCAATGACTGCTGCAGGATCAAAGCTCAGCTCACTGAGGTCTGGAGCCAGGCTCTCAGGCCCCCCGCTGCCTTCCAGGCCCTGTGGAGGCACACTTGGTGGACCTCCTGGCGTATGAGGGGTGTGAGGGGTGTGCGGAGTGTGCGGCCCATTGCTCCCCACTGACAGAGGCGGTTGCTGCTGCTGTGGGGGAGCTTGTGACTGGCTGGAAGCTGGGGTGTTGCCGCCACCAGAAGTGCTGGGTGTTCCAGGAGCATTGCTTCCAGTGTTCTGAGACGCCGGCCCACCACTGCCTGGGTGGCGACTTGACGAGGCTCCCTGTGGTGCTGGAGGATCTTGGTGGTGGTTGGACATTGGCATCATTTGCTGCAAAACACAAGCATAAATACACCATAACAGACTTATGGCAGAGAGATGGGATTCTTCACAACACAAAACAAAATGAATACGGATTGGGAAGGGAGTTAGTCCGCTAGCCAACGCTTTCACAAAAGGACTTGTCTTCAAGTGGGCCAGACAAAGCTAGTCTTCTTGTCGAAACATTGGCTAGCGGATTAATATCATAATTCTTCTTTTCTATTGTGAGGAACGATTCATAGGCCTCACCCTCGAATTCAGCAAAATTCAAGCAAACTAGCAGGTCAGGATTTGTGCTTCTGACATTTATAACATTTATAACATTATAAATAACATTTGGTTCACCACTACCATTGAAGAAGTCATGTGTATGAAGTAAAAGCAATTATTTACAAAGGAAACATTGAATTTTGTCACCTGTTCATGATGATTCAGTGACTTCTCCATGGCTGCCAGATGGTCTAGGGAGGCCACACTATCATTTAAGTGAGAGAGGGGGCTGCCGAAGTCTGACGCCTGAGATTGAAAGTCGAAGCCTCCATTGCGACTGCCATAGCCCATTCCATTAGGCATGCCAGAACCATTTCCCATGACTGGTCCATTGGGCATATTGGGACCACCAGCCATGACTGGTCCATTGGGCATACCAGCACCGGTGGGCATCACAGGGCCACCAGACATGACAGGCCCATTAGCCATGTTTGGTCCATTCACAATGGCTGCACAAAAAAAGAGACAAAATCCCAAGATGTTACCTTGTGCATGCAGAGATTAAGTGTAGATGTAAATTGTTAAAAGCGAGCTTTTAACAGTGATTTTGCAAAGAGATGCCCTGCAGAACAACAGTGAACAACACTTTGGCCGCTACTGTGGCAGTGGACCTCTCAGCATAACGAACCACTACAGATATCAAACAATAGCAGCTTTCCAAGCAAGAGCCCATGTATGCATCAATGCTAAGAGGTGTGCAAATATTTCAAATTTTCAAATAGCGAATCGACATCCTCCTATTCGATTCAGTGAACAAATCAAATAGTGTATGTCCGAAAATTAATCGAACCAAATTGAAAAATCGAATATGTTTGCAAGCTCCCGAAAAAGTGATAAAAAGTTTGAATAAGGCACGCTGTAGTTTTATTGGACGATTGCTACTAGGACAGGGCCCACTTTAATGCCACACAGCATGCTGGCACGACTGGTCTGCACGGGATGGAGGGTCAAGCGTCGCGCCGCGGTTTATTTATGTGGGAGTGGTTGCAATGCTCATACATGACCTTCAAAATTGGGTGATGCAGCAAGCCTCAGGAACGTTTAGCAAACCCTGATTTCATGCTCGGTCCTGAGGCCATGAAAAACGCGTAGCTGTTGCCACTCTTGTCTACTGAGATGTGGCACTGGTTATTTTAATGCCATCATCAGTAGCAAAAGGCAATTTTGCTATACTGTGACATCACGATCATAGAGTAAAATACTGACTTATGCTGCATACCCTACCCAGGTAGCACCTAAACGTTACAATAATGTTATTTCTTTGTTTTCGTCAAATCTTATTTAATACATCGTTCTTAGTGTCATTTTTCTAATTTTCCTGAAAGTTACAAATTAACGTTATGCCTTCCTAAATATATTTATACATTTATATAACAATTCAACAACTTAAAAATAATGTTCAAGTAACAATTTCGAAGGATCAGATCAAGCAGTTGCGGTATTATGCACATGCGCACCAGCATCCTCAGTGAACTCCATGAGGAATGCCAGAAGGGCGACAACATACAGGTAGAACACCTCCTCACAACTATAAGACATGCCACACTCATGCACTTACCTATTCTGTGCTGTTACCCCATGTTCATGCTTATATACTACCCATGAGCAGTGCCCTTAAAACAAGCCTCATCACAAGCGAACTGCCCGCCTCGTTTCGTGTCGCTCTCAAGCAAGCTACCCTTTCCCCGCCGACGCGCCTTCCAAGATTGCCCTCCTGCCCCTCCTCGCAACTCTGCTTCCCCCTCCTCACTTTCTTGCAAATCCGCGCGTGACCTCCGCGATCAACAGCGCCACTGCCGGTAACGATCGCGGAGGCCACACTCCGTGAAGCAGGCCTTCCGTGGAAGCAAAGAAGTGGCTGCACTGACGCTCACGGACGCCCCTCATTGGACTCTCCCCATCGCGCGCTTTTGTCACTTTTGTTGCGTTGCGGACGTTTCGTTGGCTTCATTCAGATCTCAGGCCCTGGTTGTAATTCGGGATGGCGGACGAGAACACCGTGCCCATTTCCACTGTATTCAGCGGTAGAGATGATGAAAGCGGCCAGGGCGGAGATGATGGCCACTGGCGAGCAGAACTGCTTCCGCAAGGCCGGCTTCGTCGAGTGTCTGATGCCGAGCCTGATGCTCCGGAAGATGACCAGCCCGGCAGCGATTTGTGGCAGCACGACGTCGACTCCGACATGAGGGGTCATGACATTGGTTGGAATGATTTTATTTCTGTTGATGACGACGCCGACACCGCAGAACCGTGCACGGACAAGGGCATCATTTCTGAAGTGCGGGACGAGTGTGACGCAGAGGAATCGGATGAGGATGAAACTTCGAAGCCAGCACCCATAAGCGCACCTGTAGCAATGGGCTACGTAGAGAGCCTTAGACAACTTGTCTATGCCAAGGGCCTCGGCGAAGAGCACGCTTCTGCTTTAAATAAACTGGAAACCTCCCTCATACGATCTGCGCTGCAAAAACAGACGTCCATCACAGACTTTTCCGCAATGACACAATTTTAAAACTGTGGTCCACTTACAACGAACTTCGGGATATAACGAACGGACACCACGTGACGCTCATGTTCGTTATAAGCGGACTCGACTGTACATAGGTGTTTGCTCACTTGCTGTCATTCCACTTCCTGGGCTGTTGGTGCAAATTAACACACCAAAAAAAGCTGGTATTATGCTGCAGTTTTTGTACGTCTCTCAGACCTACTTGTGATGAAATAGCCACCATTCGGCTGCTGAAATCGAAACCAAAACAATATGGGAAACGAAATTCAAAAATAAATTATTCACCTAACGCAGGTGAATCCAACATGGCGATCCGTGAACTAATATGTCATCATACCAAAGAAAGCACACACAGCAAACTATTTGGTGTCCCTACCCCTTGAGGTAAGTGGTGGTCATGCCTTCTGTTGCATCAGAACAGTTTTTCTAGCTGAAATTATGTTCCACCGCTCATAGGCTTTTCTTATATAGGAGAAGAGAAGGAATTGCTTACAAGCACACCATAACGCATGACTGGCCAACTGACGGAAGCACTGAATGTGCTGTGTACCTTTCAGAAAGTTAGCAGTACTAATCAGTGAGGAAAAGCTTCAGAGACAAAGAAATGACAGCTGCAATGAAGGCTGTTCTGTGCCTGTTACCAGTTACTAATTAAAAAATGAGAAAATTCTCACATTGCATGTCAGGGGGAGGCAGTGCTGGGTAGGGAGAGAGACCCTGTCCCATCTCCCAGCTACTTGTGGTGGGCATTGTCATGCTGCTTGGGGACATGGCTTTCAGTCGCTTGCCACCACTGCACGACTCTGCAAAGTAAACGGAAAAGCAGCCCAAAGAGATTTACTAATCCTGTTTTAAAGAAAGACATTGATGCCGCTTGGATTAAGTGCATAATAAGAGGTGGACACTAACCTGTTCCATCATGCTCATCCTTGATGGACTTGATTGTGACAGGCTTCCAGCTGGCTGTCGCATCAATGGTGACTTCCTCCACATCAGAGTTGCTCAGGTTGGTCAAAATTCCCCACATGTACTGGTCCACCTCCAGCCCCTCAAGGATGGCCGTTTTACTGCATAAAAATAGAGCATATGCCACAGTGCTTGACCAAGGTAGCAATCCACAGCTTTCAGAGGTAGTGAAGTTTACAACGCTATGTGTGTTGACAGCGTCTGGGTTCGCGAAAAAGAATGCCCGTTGAGTTTCTTTTTTTTTCTGCCCCCTCCACACAACGGCAGAGAAGGGGGTGAGTCACAGTCGTTACCAAGCGGGATCGGAAGAGCCGGAAGCAGAGAGTTTCGAGAATACGGGAAAGGTCAAGCCGCTCCAGGAGCATATACGTCGGGTTGCATCCCATTTTGCACATTCTTGCGGCGAGGAGGGCGCATGTGTGCAGCGACAAGTCATCATAATCCGCGTCGCGTCGCATGGCTTTTGTCCCATGTCTGCGACACCACTGCTCAAAGCGTACGGTGTCTATGGTGGAGCTCGTTGATGGCCTAAGGCATGGTCAACAAGACACTGCCCCGGTAGCTAAGAACGACCACTCGTTAGCACGAGGCAACCTCAGCTCACATGCACAGGGAAGGGACATGCGAGAGACGCGATTTGTACGAGAGTTTTGTGTCTGTGCGTCTACTGTGCATGATGACAGTTTGAGAGGGACGGTGCCGAATAGATAGGCCTTGAAGACTGCCTTTCCTTGAAACTGGGTTTACGAGAGATTGAAACAACCTGCACTCATGGGAAAGCAAGTGTTTGCAAAGCTCGCAGGAGGAAAGAGGAATACTCTGAAATCTCAGTAGTGGAGAGTGTGCATACTTGTACAGTGTTGGTCGAGATGACTTAGCTTTCCCCAATCATTGATTGGCTGTGTTTTCTTTTCCCGAATGATTTATTGGGTGGATGTTTGTGAATTTACCTAATTGGCCACTGTCTCCACCGAGGGCAGGGACATAGAGTTTAAAACCAGCTGTGCTGGTGGGATCGAGGGCTGGTTTCGTCAGGTAACACTACAAGTCAGTCAAATGTAAATAACTTTTCTCCTTGCTTGCATCTTTCTTTGTTTTATTAATTGTTAATAAAAGGTTAACCTCTCCAGAAGTGTCCTCAAGCAACGTGACTGAGCAATATCGAATCTGCAAGATGACAAGCATCCTTTAACCATCATCATCAACCCTATTTCCCTCTACAAAATCGAAAGAGGAAAAATCAATTGAGGTCATTTTAAAATACCAAAAGAATACAGCCTATGCGTACTTGCCCAAAAATGCTAAGTGTCTCTAAGCAATACTCCAAGCAACGATGCTTCGAGCTCCATTTGTGCCACTTCTATATGGTGAACACTTGTCGCCATGAGAGCAATAGTACACAGAAGGCGCACTACACATTCAATACATTGAATTCTATGAGCAGCAGCGACAAATCTGTTCACAACCACTCATATTTTGCCAATAGAGAGATGGTGTGTTAACTGCACTCCCTTGAATAGCAGCAATGCAATAAATTTTGTAATGCATCCACAAACCATTGTGGCACATTTTTTTTACAATGCAATGTTACCATAAACCAAAAAAGACAATCAGCCAGATCTATGGACAACTCCTCCTTACCTGCACACTGGGCACCGCCAAGAGCCTCTCTCACAGTTCAGTTGCAGGTACGACTCCAAGTCAAAGCACTGTAGCAAATAAAAAAAAAACAAGCAACCATTAGCAAGTTAGCAATACGACAAGTGACAGACACAACACTGATATCTTCAAAGTTTCTGCACTAAACATACGAGTTTCATCATGCACCAATGTCATAATGGCAACCACACTATAAACACCAGTATGCCTATATGGGAGTAAAAAGGGTGTAAGCTGTCCTCTATTCCACTTCCTTTTGGTGCGCTAGAGGCCAGCTTGCACCCTCTTTACTCCTTTCTGTTTAGAGTGTAGCATTCACACCTTACACATAAAAAAAAAAAACATCAGCAGTAGTTATTTTTAGTGTGCAATGCAATTTACAAACTTTCAGAAACGTAATTTACCCAATGGAGAAGAAAATACACGTACAGGATCCGCCGATTTTTCAGATTTGCGCGATTTCAGACTTCGCTGAGGAACTGCCGTGCACCTCATAGGAACATGTACATTTTCACGACCGACATATTGGACTTTGTGGCATCCAAAAATTCGTTTTTTCGTACAAAAAGAGACGCCAACAATACTGCGGAGATTGTTTTTCAAACTAAAGTTCATTTTTTCACCTTAATATAGATGCAAGCGGGCATCTCAGACACAATCAACCCATTCTCTACCGCCAAGAAAAGTGCCATCTTGGATTTAAATAGAGTCAGCGGGCGCTGACGGAACTGGCAGAATCAATTGGGCAGACTGGCTTGGATAGGCTCGGCTATTTGTTCTTCATCGTTGCCATTAGAAATAATGGTGCACTCTTCGTTGCCGCATAGATGGATTATTACAAAGAGCACGTAACTGCGTTGGAAGTGGGACAGCTGCAGCGTCCACCGTGACTTGCACGTTGTCACCCATGGTGCAGGGCAGCAGATGCGGGAAAGTGGGGGGGTGGGGAGGGGGGGGGGGCAAGAGATGCGTTACCTCTTCCCGTGGGTGGGTTACGTAGGTAGGTTACCCCTTGGTGTTTGCGAGCATCGCTGACCACGCAAACTGACTGCTCTTGCTTCATGCAGCGCATGCATTCGTTCGCAGTATGGCTTGAGGACTGTCTGGCATCATGACGGACATGACGAAAGCATCACTGGCTCAGATACAGCCCAATATTATCACTTGCAAGCGGGACATGGGAGCTGCTGTGAAATTTGCGATTTTCAAAGCCAGTTTCTCACAGAATTTTTTTTTTAAGTCATAGATTTTTATTACTGTTTGATTATTCGGACCATTTGCAGGTCCCGTTGAGTCCTAAAATTCAGTCAGCGACTGTACATAAGGAAAACACAGGTCACAATAAAATACTGCTGAATTGCCAGATGCAGAAGACATTATGATGCTGCAAGGGAGATGTTCCTTAGCTTTGCTCAACTCAGCTTTCCATTGCTCTCGAATAGTCAATGAGCACATCCTTGAAATATATGCCACAATGGTATGGCCTCAAAAGCATCTAGTAATGCAATATAGTAGGAAGTTACTATAATAAATGGTTTGCTGGGTTGAAAGTAGGCCACGTGCTTTCCAGTTTTACTTGAAAAACACCAATACCTAAACATCTGTCGGTAAAAAAAAAGCATGGAATCACTCCAGGATGCTACCAGGTTCTTCCCTATATCATGAAGCATTAGCATCCAATTTCGCCTTTGTCAACAGCACTGACGCCGTAAGGAAGAAAAGCCAAAAGTTTGAAGCACTTGTCCAACTATACTCTAGAATATTCGCAAAAAACTTCTGAAGATGGCCTTTCGATTCCAGACATTTGGTTTGTTACTCAAGGTTATGAAGATGCTTCAGTGGGAGAAGGACTTCATATACAAGATGTGTCCTCTCCTTCGAGTGAAATTTATGGCCTAACCAAAGAAGTTGAATCGGGTACCTGCAGAACGTCACAGAAGCATGGAGAGCCTAATGAACATGGTATATCAGGACCTTAGAAT
Source organism: Amblyomma americanum (assembly GCF_052857255.1). Classification (NCBI taxonomy): domain Eukaryota; kingdom Metazoa; phylum Arthropoda; class Arachnida; order Ixodida; family Ixodidae; genus Amblyomma; species Amblyomma americanum. The sequence goes on from NC_135497.1 coordinate 230,492,510, forward strand.
GTAGCTCACAGCATTTTTGCACCATTTGAAAAGAAGCTCAAATAAATTCCCTCATAACTTCCAGAGTAACACACATAATGACTTGCAGTCCTCCGGTGACTCCTGTAGATCGGCATCCAAATTGTTGACCCTAGTGGATAACGGAGTTGCTAGAGGAATTTGCGCACTACAAAAAGACTTACATACTTCTAGTTTGGGATGAATGGAGCCTGAAGAAGCGTTAGCCGGAAGTCCGAACTTGCCGCCGGAGAAGGTCAATTCCATCGCCGTCGTTTCATTGTTTTGGCAACTGAACGCTTGCGACCAGCCTAAATTGTCCTGAGCGTCTTTTAACATCTCAAGTATCATTACTGAATGAGCAGTTTTGAAGTTGGTTGCTGTCTACACTTGCACGCTAACAAAATCAAATCAACAAGTTCAACAGGCTTACTACTACAGCCGTGCATAGCATGTGTGCCAATGAGGCAAAAAAAAACGAGGCTTTTTGTTTTTATACTTCGAGAAATATTTTTGCCCATAAGCGCTGCTTTTAGTGTTTAGACCGTGCAACTAGCCGAAAAACATCCACCAATTTTTCTCAGAAATAAATTCCGGAGAGTATATGGCCTAGTTAGTTGTAAGACCACATATAAGCAATAATGATGTTTAAAAAAAAAAAGTCTGCCAAAATAATTCTTTCATGTGTGCATAATTTTGCCCACTTGGTACGTTACGCTTGGGAATTAACAGACGATAACTGCGTGTGACACTCGGTACAACCACACATGTCCCGCACGCCGAACTCTGTCTGAAACCACGAACATGCAGTGTCTCACCACTGCCAACTCGTTTTGTGCACTCGGGGTTCGCATCATAAGGAACAAAACGTTATGCTGTACAAAAAACTTGAACAGGAAGTACCCATGCTACCGGCAAGTATCCTCACAGAGACGCGCCGCTCGCCAGGCTTGGTCGATATGTGCCGTAGTAGCGTACTGTTCACCCAGTGTCACTAGCCCTAGCATGCAAGTGCTTTGAATCAGTCACGGTTTACTATAAAAGGTCCAACCTTGTTACCGGTTTATCATCACATGATAATCTTGCATTAAAATGAACGTATACCTGACTTCTGCAAGGCCTTCAACAGTGAGGTGTATGGAAAAGCAGGACGGGCAAACGCTAGCTCACACCGACGGCCGCAGGTCGCACGCATGGCGGACCACTCCGAACCATCAGCCAAGGCATCATTACTGTCACTCGAGCGCCAGATCTTCGGACGATCTTGATCTCAACTTAGAATCACGCAACGTTTCCCAGTAAATTGACCTAGTAACCCGTTTTAGTTTATGCGGTTAATTCATGCTGGTCGTCGAGCGCTAATCTGTCATAAAAATGTGTGCCGCAGCATAAAAACGAGATGCATTATCGGGGCTTCACTACAGTCGTAAAAAATTAACAAAAAATGCTAGTGCCTTGTAAGGACTCGGTCACACCCCTTGAAAACCGTGGAAAATAAAATGGGGTCCTTAGAAGAGTATATAAGGTAATTTAGCAGGCTCATCACAAGTTTTTGCCACAAATGTTTCTAATTATTCTTTGCCAAAACTGCAAAAACTTGAAGAGCATCAGCATTTTATGTCACTAATATGCAGAAGGATCATGTCTACATCTAGGCAGAGAAAACAGTCCAGAAAATATATCTGAAATAAGCGAGTACTGCCGAGCAAGAAATAAACTTATAAAATGTTCTAAAACAAAATCTCTGCAGGGTAATTAGGGAAGTGCTACCTTTTTCATTCGCAGTATTCCATCCACTGATGCCTTGGTTTATTTTCCCTTTAAGGGGCTGTGAATTCCTGGTGCTTTCATCCCACATTTATTGCTTACATTCCGATGTAAAATTTTCAAGTGATATTTCATCCTTCTTCTATGATCAAGTCCGTATGTTTCAATATTGTCCACTTTAAACCACATTTATTGCTTACATTCCGAAGTAAAATTTTCAAGTGACATTTCATCCTTCTTCTATGATCAAGTCAGTATGTTTCAATATCGTCCACTTTATTCACATCGACATTCTGTGTTTATTCCACTCACATGCACGCACAACAGACTTTCATTAATGCGACCACGTTGGGGCGTGAAAATCAGTTCAAAATATTTCAGGTTATAATTAGATACGATGACAATTTTTTTTTATGGTGCAAGGGCATCTGTGGCCAAAGAGCGCCATGGCACAAGGTATTTTTAGCCAATTCAGGGTGAGGTCACAGACCAATATTCCAAGCGTTTCACCCAAAAGAAGCCAAGCACCAGGTCAGGGGAAAGCTTGTACCCGTTGTATCACTGGTGAGTACCCCACGGCACTGGGGATTAAACCCCGCATTTCCCACATGCAAGGCGGATGATCAAAACAACTTGGTCAATGCTGCGGTCCAAGGCAATAATTATAGAATGTATCTGAAAACTGAAGCAAACTACACTTACACTAACTTCAACTATAGTGCGACAGCTATCTGTACTCATGCTTTGATGCGGATACAGTACAATCATAAAATGCTGATGGATATCGTCAAAGTTTGGATGGCGCTGACTTTGAGTGCAGAGAAGACTTTTGCACATCAATGTACAGCTTTCACTTCAGCCACAATCAGTCGTGGTTTATGAGCAAAGATGAAGATGCTGCACTTGCACAACACCATCTCTTTACTACATTGACCACTAACTATACAAGATGTGAGCAATGCTAAGAAATGTGTGAAAGATAAGGCCTTCACCAATTTTTATGACTGCTTTTACACAAAATATTTCAACTATATACTTTCATTACTACAAAAACATCACAAAGTTTCAGTTCGATAATACCTGCACAGAAGTCCTCATAAATGACACCATAGCCAGCTCAAGGTCTAGTGATGAGTTTCTGAAGTTCTACATTACAATTTTATTTTTTGAAAATCAGCAAGCCTTTGGGTGATTCTTCAAATTTCTGTAACATGTAGTTTTTGTAGTAGGATTTCAAACAGGGCCTGATGCTTTTTATGCAATGTACAATCATTAACCACCATGTAAGAGTGAAAAGCTGACCTAATCCAAAAAAAGTAACAAGCAATATTTGAATTGATGTGTTCAGCATCCATGCTGGACTCAATGCCTCATGCTGCTAGAGAAGTGCTGACAGCTTCAGGCACAAGTCGTCCAAATTCCAGGCATGAACCTTTGTCACTGTGAACAATAGTGCTTAAGGTTCTTGAAAATCTGCGTGCAAATCATCGATTTTCAACACTGCTGCAAATATTGGGGCTTGCAAGCCAGCAACGTAAAAAATGATACCGTTTTTTTTTTTTTTTGTTGCTAGTGCCAGTGGGTTACACCTTTTGTGCTACAGTGTGCTTTAACTCTTTCATTACCACACCCACTGAGCATCGTTCTAACAATGATTTTGCGCTCCGATTTCGGAACCTTCTGCGTTGCTTGTGATCACGCTGCGCGTCGAGCTTGTAGTCAAAGAACCAAAGTTTCGGTTCCAATGCAGTTTTCCCTTTTCCCGCTAGGCGGCATTTATTTAATACGCTGCGAAGATGCGGTACCGCGCATATAGCCCGCTAACGATGCCTTCACCGCTCGACTTCGGAGCCTGCCGCAGTGCTTCCAGGTACACTGCGTCATCTGGCTTGTAATTAGGCGAATAAGATTTCATTTTCGATGTAGTTCTTTTTTCCCTGCAAGGGGGCATTTTTTTAACATAATCCGAAGACGCGGTAGCATCGAAGTCTCTTGGGAGTCTTCGCTTGCTTCTTCGTTGCAAATCTCAGGACTCCACTTTTTCTGCGATTGATTTTATCGATGACCCGAGCAGCAAGCCTTTTTGTCAGATTTCAGTTCTGACATCGGCGACAACGGAAATAGCCTGGAACACAGGTAGCTGCACTCTGGTACCCAACCATAGGGTTTCCAGTTGTTATTTTGTAGCAAGAATGCTATTCAAGGTAGAAGTTTAATTTTTTCATAGATATTCGCCAATAGGATGCCAAACAATCTGCATATTTCATAAATGTTATTAATTTTTTGCTTTTTAGATACAAGCATGTCTTTACAAGCTCTTGTTTTCGGCAATTAAAATTTTTTGTTGCAATGCAAAATTTGTTATTCAATTTTATATGCCTAAAAAGTCATTTATTTATCTTTGTTTTCGCGCATTGCATTAAATTTTAAATGCAATAGTTTTTGCAGAAAAAAAAAGGCCACTGAAACCAATAAAAATACTGGAGGACGCTTAAGCTTCGCCTTTAAGCGTGGAATGCGACAGAGTGTTGCAGCACTGCCAGAGAGTCCACGGAACGCCATTGCCCGTTCGGCGCAACGCCTTGCCCGTTAGACAAATCGCTCTGCTACGTATGGCGAAACGGACACGCGAAGCGGCAAACCACGTAGAAGTGCTGCCAGGCGCCTTGCCGAAATGCACGGGACTCAAGCTGAAGTCATAGTTCGGCGGCACATTGTTCTCGACAAACCCAATGCCACGAACGCCAGCACAGCTTCCGCGCCGAACAAACAGGCAGCAAGCCGCAAGCTTCGTGGTAAACGCGCTTTGGATGTGCGCTGCGCCGTTCGCCGCTCACCGCTCACCGCGTGATTCCTGCGTGCTCACACGGCCCCACTGCACCTGAACGAGACGAGCGGGAGGCGCTGCTGTTGCATGCTATCTGTTGGGGCAGTGGCGTACATTGCAGGGGGGGGGGGGGGGGGGGGGGGATTTTTCGCACACGGCAAACGCCGCCGACACCGATGACACCGGCTTTTCTGCGACACGGGGCCCTTAACGCTCTCGCGTTAAAATGGTCATTTTCCCCACGGTAAGGAAACAGTTCATTCAAGTCGCATTAGCCTTTTACTTGCAGTAGCATTCACCTTTATTTTGCAAAGTTTGCATAGTCATATGTCCTACCTGTCCCATAGTCTGTTTTGGTACATGATGCCTAACAGTGTTTGAATCGTCTTGTTGCGCACAGATGGTTTTGCTATTCGTCACTTTGTTCAGATTGCCTTTTTCTACATCCCAATGTCAGTTTTTTAGTTCACACTTTCTTTATGTTTGAGGCTAGTTTCTATATGAAAAGTATTATTCTTTCACTGCTTTAGTGATTGCAGCAAGAGCGTCTCAGTTTTTATTTTTACCCAGTGTGCTTCTTGTTATGTTTTTTTTTCCGTTTTTCTCATTCATTTTCTGCTATGTATCAGGCACTCCTGCCTACAGCCTTCTCTGAAGGCTGGCAGTATTGATGAAATAAACAAAAAAAGAAAGGGTAGGATGCCACAAAAATTTGGCCCAACTAATTTCACAAGCTGCACTGGATGCAGTGAAACTGCCTGAAAGAGGATTGCTTATCATTTTGGTAAACTTTGGTCAGACAGCATGGCTTTCCTTCAGGACTGTTTCATGTATCTGCTGATAGTACAGCAGAAAAGTACAAGAAACATGCTCATTTACACAAAACAGAGTCTCGCAAAGTCACTGGACTTATATTCACCCAAAGCTGACTAATATTCGAGCATTTACAATGTGAATATCAACGCATTTCTCACAAGTTCAGTACGTTTTCAGAAATCTAGAAGAAAAAAAAAAGGAAATGATTCTCCTAATACTCATTCCTGACATCGACTGTTTTTGCTCACCATTGCCCTGTCCCTCAGACTACTACATCCACATGCCCTGGCCAGAATTGCCCTTCTCAGCATCACAGCATTGCAAGCAGCAGCGGTCACCCTGTGTTTGACTAATCTGCCACAAGGTGCCATGCCAGGATGTGGGACACCTCCTTCAGTGAATGCTGGCAGTTATACCTATTCGTACATTGAGTATCCAGGCACGAGCTAAGCAAGGCAGAACAGTGTCTAATTGTATCAGATCTACTACAAGAGCATACCAGTACACAAGCATGACACTGGAACACTTGCACATGAGTGCAGTATGCCTGACAAATTCATCAAGTTTACATGCCAGCTCACTTCAAACTAAGAACCATGTGCCACTTAGCATTGATGCATCTTATGCAGGCCTGGATTTCTTTAAAGGGTGGACTTTTACAGCGCGCATCAGTTCTGACCTAACAAACTTTCGTCACCCACCGTCACTTACTTAATGTAACAATGTCACAGCATCTTGATGTGGGCTAGTTGACTGATGACTCATCTTAATAAATGAACAGCACTGATAAGATAGGACATGTAAAAACACATGCATAACACACACCAGCACTGCTGTGTATTGTGCATGTTTTCATAACTCCCACCTATAGAGAGCTATTTATGTACGCCAATACATATGTGTATACTCAATAGTGCTAGTCAACCACAGTGTAGTTATTGCATCAATAAGCCAAACAAAAGTTTTGAAAGGAAAAAGACGTGAAGTTAGATGCCCATTTTTCTTAGAATAACAGCTGGTCCATTTGAAGTGAACTCTACTCTGTTCAAAGCATCCTGAAACAACCTGAAACATAACTCGCTCAGCTATTTTCTTTTCCCGTCTCCTGGTAACAAAATGTGCACATTTACTGCCCACCTGAATGTGCTTGCACTCCTGGCCCCGTGCAGGTAAGGTGATGCGCTTAAAGGTGATGGGACACTTGAGCTGCACCTTGATGGCAGTCTGCTCGACACCATCCTCCACAGGCCCTGCACCTCCCGAGGGGTTCTGACCAGGGGCAGTATTCGGCCCCTGAGGTGATGGGCCGACAGAAAAGTTGCGCTTGATTTTGCCAATGCTGTGTTCAGCTGGTAGAAGCCTTTTGCGCAGCAGTCCTTGCAGCACTGATCGCACTGTTGGCCGGTGCACTAGTTGCAGCAGAAATAGGTGAGACTGCGAGAGCACCACCATGGAAGAAGTCGATTACTGCCTGCCCCCCGCAAAGACAAGCAGCACACCAAAGCTGCATCTGAACATGCATGCATAAACACCAAGCATACCTGTACAGATCCAGTCAGCAGTGGGCACATGCAGGCACACTGCTAACAGGAAGAGCACACAGGTGCAGAAAAGCTATTTGGCGATTAATAAAACAAATTGTTGGGCTAGTTTTGGCTTGGTACATGTTGCCACGACAAAAAGCAAAAGCACAAACAGAAGACAATCCACAAAAACACACAGTGGTCATACCATATAACTAGGTAGCTTGCTTATTTTCTTGAGTTTTCTCTGTGTGCTTTTGTGGCACTATCTGTAGATAGTAGTATAAAAACAAATGCCCAGCTCTAATGAAAGTTCGCAGAGAATGCAAAGACTACGAGTGAAATGCAAACAGCCCACGGTAGTCATATGGAGCTAGAGAGAGAGAGATAATTCTCCAGGCTGCTTGAACAGCGAGCCTTGAGGTCCTCCTGGCATTCTACAATGAATAATTAACAGGTTGAACTCAAATATATGACTAAAGATATATTTCACTGTAAATGTTGCTACAGAGAAACGCAAAAATAAACCTTGTACATCCCAAAGGTTTATTTTTACAAGGCATGACCGGTTTTATACGAAGCTTGAGCAGGATAAAAAACTAAGTAATCAAGCAATCCATGAAAGCAAATTTAGCATGACAAATCAACTGCATTTTCACTCAGCACATCATACTGTCAAATATCCAAACATCATCCATGTCTTTGTTGTTCACTCTTTAAATTTGAGTTGAATGTACTGGCTTGAGTAGGGGCTTTAAGAGAAAAACCCAAACTGTGACAATATGCCCTCCTCCCTTCTTCAACCATCACTCCTGCTCTTTCCATTAAACCCATTAAATATCCGGTACTGAAACTAAGGGACAGACTCCAGCTAGCTATGATCCAAACTTTGCCATTAACCCAAGGGGAGTCTTGATGGGGAAGCACAGATTAATAAAGGTGTTCAACACTGACGATTTAAGGCTTGCAGTGGACAACGTAAGTGGCATTCTTGGCCCCTCAGCCCTCCCAACAGCAGCTGCTAGGGCCAATTCACACAATTAGTTTAATTTTACATTGCGATAAGGCTAACAGCACTGAACATGAAGCAAAGATTTTATTCTTGGTTCATAAATATCAGAGCTAGGTTTAACCACTCTTGCTCGCAGACAAAAGTGGTGCTAATTAGTTGCATGTGTTCCACATTTTACCACTACACCACCCACGTTATTGGCTAATGGTGGAAGCCAATCTCACAACCACATTTGGCACAGGTGCAGATTGAAAAGTGAAGACTGTACAACAAGTAGGTTTAAAGGGACCCTGAAATGATTTCGATGTGCCTATTCTAGTGCAAAAGATCTGTAGACATGGTCTTCATGGGTATTCAAGTCGAATTTGAAAGCTCTGCGTGGACCCTATAATTTAGAAATAATTTTTAAAATTGCGGCTCACAGTAGCTCGCAACCGATTAGGGCGACACACCTCAACGCATGTCCCCTACACCGATGACGTCAGAGGGCAGATGGAGTGAGCTGCTGCGAGCAGAGATTTTTAAAAATTATTTCTTAATTAAAGGGACCACATAGAGCTTTCAAATTCAACTCAAATGCCCACAAAGACCACCCCTACAGATCCGTTGCACTAAAATATGTCCATCGGAATCATTTCGGGGTCTGTTTAACCATAAAATCCATAAAATGCTTAACCTCAAGGGTAGAAAGCACTTCTAATTTATGGATCCTTCCAGCGTACACACATCCACAGAAATGAGGTAAAACCTTCATTTACAGCAGCACCATGATGGCTTAGCTTTGACCTGGTCAGTGCACACCAAGCCTTGAAAACTCAAGCGGCAAGCTGTATGGCATTCAAAATTTTCAAGTTCATGAACTCTGCGCAGTGAATGACAATGCTTTTAAAAGACATGTTAATAACTGAGTACTTCCAAGACATTCACAGCGTAGTAAAGGGCTTGCAGATCATAGTCTAGGAGGTTTTCATCAACTACACCCCACGCCATACGATCACAATCTCATCAGCATTAGTGAAGTAAAAACATAAAAGATTGGCTTTTCTTACTCATAACACTGTACGGGCTAATAGCAAAACTACAATTCGCACAATACTGCATGAAATTTTCATCCCATTACTGTGCAGCTTGCACAAACCAGTGAGGTCAGCTGGTGTGTACAAGACAGCGTAAAATCCGGCTGAAGGTAATAGATGCAACAGACACTCACACAACAACAGGCTGTAACAGTGATCTGCACAGTGTTGCGGCCTGCTTGACAGACTTCTTTGAGATATAACGGCCGATGTGAAGTCTTGCTCTCACCCCGGTCAATGCTCAATGGAGTGGCATTGACAGACACCTGCATTCAAAAAAAGCATCAGAAAGTCAACTTCAAGCCTCGAACATGTGTACTTCGAAAATTGTTACACTCAGACGTACCCAATCCCCTAATAAGTATGTTAAAGCATATATATGCAGGTGCCAGAAAACTTCTGAAGTAAAAAAAAGGTTATTGCAAGAATTACATAGGCATAAAACATCAATAACACACTGCGACAAGAGTGCATGGAAAGCTACATTTGATGAGCTACACAAGCAGGAACATTACAGCCAACTACAGAGTCTGTACGCACATGAAACTACCGCCTTGTAAAAATGGTGATGTGAAAAAAGCCTCCCTCGATCCAATTGAGAATGCTCACTGTCACCTTGTGTTGTGCTAAGCAGTTTTAAATTATCCATGTAACGCGGCCGCCGCGGTCGGGTTCGAACCCGGGTACTCCGGATCAGCAGCCGAGTGCCCTAATCACTGAGCCATAGCAGCGGGTTTCAAATATTTTTATCCTTGTATTCGATTCGGTGAACGAATCACATAGTGCATGTTCAAAATTATTCAAAATGAACTGAATCCATTCTCAAGCTTTCAAATAATTAGCACAAAGCTCAAATAAGGCATACCATAGTTTTTTTTCTACAACTGTTTCAAAAACAGGGCCCTCTCTGACACCGCACAGCCCGCAGCTGCAATCAGTCTGTGCAGAAAGGAGGGTTCACACAGCGGCCCAGTCCATTCACATGGCGGCATTCATCATGCTCACACACACATATGGCCTTCAAGATTTGGCGATGCAACAGGGTTTCGCAAACACTGCCAGTACACCCGACCTAGGAGGCCCTCTCATCAACTGGGATATGGCACACCATATTTACTCGAATCTAGGCCGACCCTGATTTTAAGCTGACCCCTGAAAGTCCGAAGCCAACAAAAAATATATATATATATATTGCCTCGAATGTAGGCCGAAGAAAAAAAAGCGAGGACAGCGTTCACAAAATGCAAACAGCATTTATTGAATCTGAATGTGCAGAGCTCATTCAACGTCGTCGTCGCCACTAAACTCGTCGCTGTGTTCCTTGTCACTGTCACCTTCAAACAGTGCACTATCTTCGGTACCGTCAAGCGCATTAGATATGCTGCATTTTTTAAAGGCGTGCACGATCAAAGTACCTGGGATGTCGTCCCACGCTGCAGCTACCCAGCCCGCCAGCTGCGATCGCGATGCACGTTTGATGCGGCCCGTTGCCGTTAGCATGTAGTCTTCGTCAGTCAGCCAGTCCGTGTAATATTTCCGCAGACGATCCTTGAAAGGTTTGTTGATGCAGACATCAAGTGGCTGCCACTGGCCCGTCATGCCACCCGGTATGACAGCGAGGTCCATGTTCGCTTGGGCGAGCGCAGCCTTCACGTTGTCGGTCAAGTGAAGGAGCAAGTTCTTTGTCAAAAGGGCTCCTGAACGCCGTCGCCACACAATCTTAACCCACTCTTCCACCATCGCACCCGTCATCCGCCCGTTTTCATTTGCCCGCACAATGACATTTCTTGGGAAAGTTTCTCGAGCAGGCAGGGTCTTCCTTTTAAATATCATATAAGGAGGGAGTTGATGTCCATCAGCTGTGCAGCACAGCATCACAGTTGCGCGCTGCTTCTCGTAGCCCGCAGGGCGCACCTTCACCTCTTTGGCACCCTCTTCATTCACGGTGTACGCCACTGGCATATCAAAATACACAGCCATCTGGTCGGCATTGCCAATCTAAGCCGACCCTAGAGTTTGGAATATGATTATTTGAAAAAAACTATCGGCCTAGATTTGAATAAATACGGTAAGTTTGTAACCTGTCGTCATCAGTAGCAAACAGTGATTTTCCTATGGAGCTCACAGGACGGTCTTGGAGTTAATATACTGACTTCGTGTTGCATGCCCCCTAGTGTTGCGTCTTTTGACAGCTGCAGCTTCAATTCTATGATTTATAGCATCGCCATAAGCGTTTCGCTGTTTCACATGAATATCCATTTTGTACAAATATTCTTACAAGCAGTGAAGAACCATAAATATCCCGTTTGTATTTGATCTGGTCCTTCTACTATTAGATTCGTATTCAATTCATTTCTTAACTACACCTTTTGTATTCGATTTGGTAGCAAAGCTAGCTTATTCATATTCGGTTTGATTCGGTTTCGGAAAAGCACTATTCCCACAGTCCTAAGGAAATGGCCCGTTCGATATATTTAACATATAAACAACTGCCAATTCTTTGTCACACATTATATGCAAGCATTTCGGTGCGCTATTCGGGGCACAGAGTCATTGTCATGCAAAATTCACATTAATAATATGCACTTGTTTCATCTAAACATACTGAGGTATGAAATAAAGAAAATGGTAACAAGTACAATCAACATGAAATGCAAAACAGCTACTACAGTAAAAGCACATTAATTCGAAATCGAAGAGGAACGGAAAATTGCTCGAATTAAGCGAAGTTCGAATTATCGAATGGGCGCTGGAATGAGCAGCATTACAAAATCCAAAGAAGTCACATCTAGACTCGTTATTGCGAGCTATGCGCTACTACAAGTTTGCGGCAGGCGATTCTGAGAATTAAATTCATGCGGTCCTAGTGGCAAATGAAATAAATAGATCGGCCAGTTATGCGCCAGAAACAACTACTGGAATGCATTCACGTGAGCAAGAGCTTTAGAGGTGGAATATAGGATGCTCTTTATGCTCCAAAACATGTTTATTTATGTGGAAGGGTTGTCAAAATTAGAAATAATCAGTGATACCCATTTGCTTGCGTTTCTTCTGCCGAGACTCCATCAGCATCATTTGCAGCTTGCCCAAGAGCTCCAGCGCAACATCAGAGTTCTCATTAACAGAGAAGTAGAGTGCTGCAACATCGAGCGGCGACGCTACTTCATGTGCACTCATGCACTTGGCTATGGCGTACGCTTGTCGCCGCAGTCGGACTCATCACTGTCGGCTGTGCTCACCGCCCGTGAGCGCCGTGGCGCCTACTGATAACATGCTGCCTCAATTATATCGGCGTCACTTGAGGGCTCCAACGTCTCCACACTGCTGTCCACATAGCTCGCGGCACCAACAAAAAGCACGATGCCGGCGCCCAAACCGCCATACTGCGCTATGTACACCACGTGATCACGACCCAGTGACGTGGCACAACGAAAACCTGGAACGGCTTGCGCCGAAGCATTGGCAGCGTAGGCAAGAGCTCCGGTAGCGAAAACCTGCTTCGGCATGCACCGGAGCGCCGGCTCCGCCAGCCCACCAGCCTTGTGTGCTCAGCATTTTTTCTTTTCCATTTTTTACATCTCTAGTAAACTTGCAGTGCGTTGTACTCACTCTGGGTTAACTTCTATCAACTAGGAGCGGTGTCAGCCAGGGACTCCTAGTTCGAATTAACCGTAGCGGATGGCGACTTGTTCGAATTATTGGGTTTTCCCCCATTGAAATACGCAGGGCTATGCCGGGACCCATGCGTCACTTCGAATTAACAGAGTTTGAATTAACGAGTTTTTACTGTATTTAGTTTTTACCCATGAAAGAAACTGTCAGGAGTGTCATGCAGAATGGAAGGACACCTTCTACATGACACTTCCACACTGCTTGCTACTGTTCACTGGACACTGACAGGCGATGTTCACATGGGATAAAAATGTAATGCATGGTGGCAGAATGCACACCTGAACTGAGGCAGGCCAGTTGGTGTGCATCTGGCGGTCTTCGTGGTGGAAGCATTTGAGCTGCAGCTCCAGGTCAGAGCGCCAGACGAGCGTCTCGTGCACCGAGGGCTTCAGGTGGAACACATGATTGCTCACTGCCAGGTTATGCTCCAACCGGAAGGGCGCCAGGATGATGCCATCTTTCACAGGGAATGTCAGGCGCAGCTCGTCGTCCTCTGCAATAAATGGGGCATACAATCAGCTTCCGGCAACATCCTGCAGAGACACAATATAAAAGTGCCAGGTAGCGACGACACCCTACACACGGGGCGGGTGCTACACAGATTAGGCAATATGCTGGGTAACCAGACAGAGAAGTTCGTAGGACACACAGGTGCCTGGAGGTTGAACACATTTACGGCTGGCACACTCACTAATTTCTGTACATCAGTATGTTAGCAAAAAAATTCCAAGTTGTGCAATGCCCACGTTGACTTTTCACTAGCTCCTCCTCACGAGCTAGGTTCTCATGAAGATTAAATTCACAATAAAGGCTTGGTAGCAAGCTACTAGAGAGGAATAAACTTTGGCACCCCTATTAATGCATTGAACATTCACATTCAAGAACGTCACACACCAATAAATGTGCCACACTGCCATGTTAAGGACTTTTATTACTCATTTGAACCTAAAGGAAGACAGAACCGGAACACTTCACATCATTCTGAGTGCCACTCACTCTGAATGGGCAGAGGAGGCTTGATATCGGGAAACACAGGCTTTGTGTCCTGGCTTGGAGACAGGTATGGAGGCATGCCCGATGCTGGGGTCAGTGGTGGTGTGGGGTTGCCAGGAATGGGCGAGTGCTGGTAGTTCATGCTCCGCTGCTGTCAGAGGAACAATGACAACAAACAAATAAATAAACAAAAAATGGCATGTAAAACACCACCACATTTGCATGCTAGGGTAAGTAATGCGCGTGCTCGGCACACCAAATTTTACACAACTGGAAACCAGCAGAATTCAACGCAAGTACTCAGAAAGGTGGCAGGTGTTGGCACTTTTGCTTTCAGTCTAACCGAAAACTTCCATGTCTTTGGCTTGCAAAAAAATAAATGTGACCCTTTGGACTGGTATAAAGGTCCGAAATGAAGAGCCCTTTTATAACAGGGAAGAATAAGAATACAAAGAACTCACCTTTCCCTTCACAGAAGAACTCAGCTACGTACAATGACCATGTTGCTTTTGCTGGTACCAGTTACAAGTGTGTGATGTGAGCGGCGATAATAGGATAAACCTGTTCATTTTTCTGCAGTAGTTGCTGCAGCAGCTACTGACACAAACAATTTTGCTATGTTAAGAATGCAGCCCTTCCTGAAGGATAATTTCCAGTTACCCTTGCACCTGAAGGCTGAGTGACCTCTGCAGAATATGAAAAAAGATATGAAAGAGTGAGACCTACCTGGAAGCTATGCGGTGCATACTGGCTGCCCTGCATGAACTGCTGCTCATACTGGGCCTGTGGCCCCATGGGCTGCTGGTAGTACTGGCCCCCTTGGGCTCCACCGGGGTAGGCACCAGGGGTAGGCATGGCCTGGCCAGGTGGCCGGCCCCGTAAGGGAGACCCCTGGTGGTACGCTGCCAGGGCTCCCTGGGGGGCTGGTGCCCCTCCATAGCCACCACTCTGCTGCTTAGGGAAAGGTCCACTGGCCGCCCCCGGGTACTGAGGACCATACTGCTGCTGGGGAGCACCCATGTAGCCCCCCTGCATGGGTCCTGCTGGGTACTGCTGCTGCTGTCGCTTGTGTGCCAGGTATTGTTGGGGGTTAGGGTAAGGCCGGCCGCGGGGTGGAGGTTGCTGTTGCTGCTGCTGAGGCTGCTGCTGCTGCTGGCCATACAGAGGCCCACCTGCTCCACCCAGCTTCGAGGCCCCCAGTGGCCCCATGGCTGGTCCCATCAGGCCCCCCATCTGGCCTCCAGCTGCACCACCATGAGGAGGACCCCGCTGTGGGGGGACCCCGTAGCCTCCACCAGGGAACTGCTGATGGCCACCCATCTAGAAGAAGCAAGGCACATAGTATTACAATGAGGAATTTCTCATGTCTCCAGCCACAGTAGGAGAACAGCCTGACAACAGCATTTTAAATCCTTTTACTGAAGTGTGCCTCAAATAGTAAAAGCAAAACAATTTCTTTTTTTTTTTTTACTAATGACGCGGCAAGATATGCTTTCTTTCTATGCACTCTAAGCTCTGATGCCAATAACTTCATTGTCTAAATGAATAAGAATACAAAAAATGAGCAGACGCTGAGGCAGAGATCGAATATCGAGTGTTAACACACCTAACACAGGCCACCGGTTCGAATCCCTGCCACGAGCTAGACTACAACTTCAAAAGTTTATGCTGCACGAAACGCGAAATTGTATGCCACCACCCTGAACACTCTGTGACAAACGGTTGAGCCGCAATGTTCATGTGAAGATTCGTAAAGACGTGGTAGTGGGAGCACATAGGTTGTCAGTTCAAATGCCTGCCACGAGCTAGGCTTGAACTTAACTAGTAAGTTTATGCTGCACGAAACGCTGAATTCCATGACACCATCTGGAACATTCTGCAGCAAACAGTTGGCCCACAAATTTTCCACGAATGTCAGGAATAAGTGACCCGATTTTGGCATCTGCCAGACAGATATACATATATACCGTATCGGCATAGTTTAGTTTCGAGTTGTGGTGCTCAGGCATCACGCTGCCGTCTGTTATTACTTTATTCCATTATGTAACCACCTCGGCTACCACTGGGCTACGATATCATAACCTAGCTGGGCTAATACAATGTCGTTGCTATGGGGGCTGCCATCTTGGATTCTATCTGTTGAATCAGCATAACTAGGAGGCTCGAAATGCGACCAGTAGAGCTAACACTGTAAAATTTAGAAGCGAATGTACTCTTGTTATTGCTGTTTCTAGGAAAGGTACCTGCAGAGGTAGAGCTAACAACTCTTGTCAACCGCCGCTGCGGTGCCTCAGTGGTCATGGTGCTCAGCTGCTGACCCGAAAGACGCGGGTTCGAGCCCGGCCGCGGCAGTCGCATTTCCATGGAAGCGAAATGCTAGAGGCCCGTGTGCTGTGTGATGGCAGTGCACATTAAAGAACCCTAGGTGGTTGAAATTATCCGGAGCCCGCCACTACGGCGTCCCTCATAGCCTGTGTCTTTTTGGAACGTTAAACACCATAAAACCAAACCTCTTGTCAACCGACAAGTGAGCCATCAGCTGAGAAACCAGTACAGCCAAACTGCCCTCCATGAAAACAAAAGTGAAGTGTTTGTTTTCTAAACCCTCGACACGACTGCGAAGAAGCCATAAAAGATACAAATGACACCTCAGCAATTGATGTAACCTAGCCAAACGGAACAGACTACATCTTGCAGCAGGCCCTATGAATAAAGTATTATGATTACATCACAACCATATGCATTGCTTTAGAGAAGAGAAGGCTGGTGTGCAGGTTGACGCAGCATGTTCTCTAGATGCACAAGACCACAGAAGAAAAAATAGACGTAGTGCTCACTGAACTTTCTGGCATGCACAGAGTGAGGTGCACATGGGCTGTGAAAACCGGAAACTCCACACACAACTGTAATAATCTTGTTTCTGCTCACTGTTAATTATTAAGTTAGATATTGTTACATGCCCTTGCAATGAGTATTCAAATTTAATTTATTACCATCGAGTCCCATGTGCTTCAACTGCTGCTTTTTATTGACGTGAACTAGATCCGTTACATCAACTGAATTCCTTTGCTCCCTCCAGAGAACTTGACTGATAGGTAGTAGCTGTACTGTAAAATAAATCACCCACTACTTGTGCACTTTACCTGTCCATACTGTCCACCCATGACCTCCTGCTGTCGCTGCTCCTGAAGGGCAACAACGCTCGCTGTAGCCGTGGCAGTAGCAGTGGCTGCAGCCACCAAGGCTGCTGTACTGAGCGCTGACGGGCCTGTTTGGAACTCCCCTGCTGTGCCATGGCCAGCACCCGCCATGGCACCAGGCATGCCACCAGCCATGCCAGCAGGGTTCTGGCCATACCTGAACAGGCAGAAAGCAAAGAGAGAGTAGCAGTGAGCTAGCAGACAAACTTCAAGTGAGACAGTGAACAATGAGGGACGAAATCATTCAGGATTATTTCTATTTAGTAGTGATTAGGGTGTACAGATAAAAAAGCCTTCATTACAAGCTGGAAAAACATCGAATTACACTTTGGTACAATGGACATTGCTTTGAACACCTACCGAATCTTCACTGGCCCACACGTCAAACTAGAACAATGGAAAACTTGATTTGGAAAACTTTGGGAAAGTTATCGCGTTTACTTTTTCTTAGTAAACCACACTGCTCTTGCTGAAATAACCACAACCCACAACTACTGATGGCAATAGGCGGCTGACAAAAGATAGGGCACAGCTGAAAAACTCAACCATGCATTTACATTTGCATGTGATACCTTGACTGCTAAAGCGACTTTACTAAGGGCAGAACAGATGAAGAAAGGTAGATTAGAGGGATCTCTAACACTCATTATGGCCTTACAAAATAAGTTAGCAGCTATGCAGGCAAACAGAAAAAATTCTTCAGTTTGGACTGAATACTGACAAGGTGGTACCATACCATATGTATGAAGATACAGTGCAAGGCACAGTATCTTCATGCATATTACCTGTTCCTGCATTTAACCTGCACCACTAGTTTGGACATTCAAGAAAGAAAAACAAGAGAAGTCCCCATGTATTTCCGACACACTTACTACCTATGAAAAATATGACTGTGCACATTTATGAATGCACAAACAATGCTCAGTTTTTTGTAACAAGTTCGTTTTGACAGGCTTGTGGAAAAGTTGAACTGATCACTGCATTCAACCATCAGCCACTGCTTCCTCCAAAGTTTCGTCTTAGCCATGGCAGATTTCAGTGCCTATGATCCATCTGCCTTGTTTTTAACAGAGCGTTTCTTGAAGCTTTTCAAGCTTTCTTTGATGCATTAGCACAATGGTGTGCTGACGATGCTTGGAACTGTAGCGCTCTATATCAGACATCACACATTACTGTGACCCCATCCCTCCCTCTTCTTTTATTGTATTTTTTTTTTCAATTTCTGGTAGGAGTAATATTTGCAAAAATACAGAAAATACACAAAAATCACTACAGTTCTCAAGGAGCTGTCTCAAATCCTTTTGAAGTAACACATACCAAAAAAAAGGAAGTCGCAAAACTCAACACTATATTTTAATAACCTGAGCGGCCTAATAAGCAGTGACAATAGAAATGATCTGATTAGTTAAATGGTAATGTTTCAATCCAGTAAGACTTTTCTGCAGCTTTGAATTTTCTTTCCCTTTCACATACAAAAACACTGCTTCAAAAAACAACACAATGGAGCAACTGGCCCATAGCATGCATGGCACTTGAAAAGAAGTAAGGTGGATAGTTTTGATAGCTGCAGTTTATCTGCTAGATTTGCTCATATGTGTTGTCTTGAAAATAATTCTCACCCAGCATATGCATTTGGAGGCTGCCGTGAAGGCGGTACAGGCGAGTAGCCCTTGGTGGGGCCCAGGGGCGACCCTGAGGGATAGCCAGCGGGGGCATACGGGCCCCCCTTAGCCTGGGGGGGCCCAGGCGCGTAGGGCGCTGCGCTCTGCGTGGTGGACGTCACTCCCCACACCGTGGTCACCACTGACAGCTGCTGCTGCTGGCTCACGGGGCCACCCCCGCTCTGCCAGCCCAGGCCCGACATGCCTCCGGCATCACTGCACAAGAAAATCCAACAGAATGGGTCTCCAAATGCTCACCAGGGTCAGCCAGTAAACAACATTGCAGAGAAAAGAGACTTTCCATCTCGTAGCAGCTGTACGTTTTTTTTTTCTTTTTCTCTCTTACTGGCTCAACCTTCCATCCATTATTTGCAACTGCAGTGCCCACTCTAATCCTGCATGCACCACAGCAAATGACATAATGCATGCAAAGTGTAGGCATGGCAAGGTACCTACAAGGCAAGGTACCCACAAGAGGTCAGACAAAAGAATGAATTCATGAATGGACTAGTGTACACGGGCCACAGCAATTGCACTTACTAGCAGTCAATTTCGATGCAGTGGCCTGTGCAGAGAAAAAAACAACAAAAAGCTTCTATAACCTAAAAATAAACACACTGCGCTGTGTGTGTGTGTGTGTGTGTGTGTGTGTGTGTGTGTGTGTGTGTGTGTGTGTGTGTGTGTGTGTGTGTGTGTGTGTGTGTGTGTGTGTGTGTGTGTGTGTGTGTGTGTGTGTGTGTGTGTGCACGTACGTGTGTGTGTGTGTGTGTGTGTGTGTGTGTGTGTGTGTGTGCGCGCGCGCGCGGGTGCGTGCGTGCGTGTATATATTCAGGAAGACAACAGTCACCGAAACCAAGGTGCATAGGGGAATGTTTTTATTATTTTTTTTAATTTGTAGTGCCAATCAATCGGTTTAAAGAAAATTACTTATAAAGCAGCAGAAAAAACAACCATGCCGCCGGTGGGATCCGAACCCACGACCTCCGAATATCGCGTCCGGTGCTCTTACCAACTGAGCTACGGCGACGGCTGTCCAATCTGCTGCTTTCGTGGGGATTTATGTTTACTGGGTGTGTAAGCGAACCTTGAGAGTGTTCACCAGCGCCACCCTCGACCATAGCGGTGGACGTAGCACGTCCTGTAATACCGTGAGTGTGACATAGAACGTCATATACATATATATATATATCCGTGCCAATTCGTGACACACCATTGTACACATATTTGTGCACAATGCAAGAACGTGTGCACAGTACTAAGTACACATTCATCTTTAGCAAACCCCTACCTAGCCTAGAGGGTAGAACAAATAATTATATGCTGTCACCACCAGCACGATGCTGTCTGAGAGGTTGTATGCTTGCAGATAATAGATGTCCAGTTATTGCACCAGCTTGAGCCCATGCTAATTTTACTCGTTGTGGGCACACAAAAATAGCATAACCAATTACTAAGAATGCTGGGGACAAAAAACCATGCAGGGGTAATACTGTGCATAGCTTGGCAAAACCGTATTCCTGAAGTCATTCTTTAGTAACTTTAGGTGAGTGCTACATCGCTTCTAGTTGCCATTCAAAAGTATAAGATTTAACTGACAAGGAGCAAATAACATTATAAGTATGATGATGACTAGACCAAAAAACTATTACTGGAAGCACAATTCTAAGCAGTTATGGTCCAGCATAGAAGATTCAGTAACAGTCAACACTAAAACAGTATTTCACTGCCAAAAGTGTCCTATCATACAAAACCCTGTGCTCCCATGCCACGTAACACTTTAGCAAGGCTTTACACCTATGACTTTTGCAACATCAGCTTACATGGAGACATTTAAACAGCTTTTTTCCCTTAAGATCACAAATGCTTTTATCAACTGCCAAACATTAACCACCAGTTCTAGCAGTATGCACAAAATTTGCAATGCTTCAGAAACGGCCGGTGACAGGTAAAAACAAGCACAATTGCCATATTTTGTTTCAAACGCATGCACTAACACATCTCAATTCACCCATGGAATACGCCATCACGAACACTTTGAACCAGGTGTGCTGCTACCTTGGTGGCACTCTGTTGATGTGTAGCAGAGCATTGAACATCCATTGGCAAAGAAATAAACAAAACTCTGAACATGTTCAGCCCTCTTTCCTGGTCATAGATCTGCCACCTCCAAACAAAATCACAGCCGACGCAGGGATTTCAGGAGAGCCACACTCTCAGAGGGGGCCAGTCTCTGCACATTCATTTAAGCTTTCCCAGCAGTGTGCTCAGCACTACTGAATTTCATATGAACGATGGTGACATTGGGAGACATTCAACTAGGTAGTGCAATTGACTTTTCCATAAATAATGAATGCTGCAAGTCGTCAATAAATAATGAATGCTGCAAGTCATCATTGTTCAGTAAAAGTATGCTTGGAAGTGATTATTTGGCTGTAAGTGGATATTGCCTTTTTATGCAGCAGAGCTTTTGTCAAAGGAGTTACTACTGGTACTACTGGCAGATAAATGAAAACAAATTATATGCACACAAATGCTTGGCAGCTAGGAACCAATGACCCACAGCATCCAAAATCAACAAGAAGATACGCCACAACACCACTGCCTGCTAGAAATTGCATACACTGCTTCCGATGTCATACAAAAAATAAAAAATAACTTTGCGAAGTTACCTACGTCAACCAATGAATTTTTGCACTCTCAAATTAGCAATTTAGTCATAACATTACGCACTTCATTACAAACGCACTAAAACTTGCAACAGCAGCTTGCATTGCATTCTATCAAACCAGTAAACCAGCAGCGCACCTTATGACTGCACTCCCTCACTGTCTCAGTAATTACTGCAAAACCTTTGCACTCAACAGGATAAATTATAAAGTGTTTTGTAGCAGTAATCTGAAATCGACTCGTATGTATGGCTCGAGTCCAAGCGCCTGCTTTTCATAAAACGAATACACACAATTTGTGCATCATAGCATGTTATCTCAACGCTTT
This sequence comes from Amblyomma americanum, assembly GCF_052857255.1. NCBI lineage: Eukaryota > Metazoa > Arthropoda > Arachnida > Ixodida > Ixodidae > Amblyomma > Amblyomma americanum. Next base: position 230,514,048 of record NC_135497.1, read on the forward strand.
TCTAGCAGGGTTAACATACCAATGCAAACCTTTTATGACACGACAACAGCTTGTGTGAAAGCATAAATGTGAATAAATTTATAGAGACATAGACATATGACGCACAAAACAAACTACTCTAATCCATTTATCAAGTATGCCCATTATGCAGCTCTCACTTTAAGCTTATTACTACAGCATTTTAATTATGAAAAAATGAGCTAATGAAAATATACTCGGGAAGCAAAGGCTCTGTGCAAACATCACGGTCCTGTAGTCTTTATTCACCACCTTGAACTGGCACAAGAAGCAACTGTCACGAAATTAATGCCTCAAGCGACATCGGAGTCGACACTTTAATGTAAAGCAAGGTATACTGCCAAATCTCAACTCGAGGGGACCCCCTTCTTTTTTCTCCTTGAAAGTTTTCAGATAGGCAAACGTTCCTCTCAATACTGGAATTCTCGCTCTGAACTAAGTGAAACGGCCGCGCTGGATGTAGTACCCTACGAGCAGAGAACGCTCCGGCAAAAAAAATCCCCATTGTGTTGCCCTCACTTTAAAAGTCCTCTGCTAGGTAATCATAACGACGGCGGCGTCAGGCACGACTACTCTCCGCTCGCACGCCAACGTCACAGCGTTGAAAGCGGCTTGCGCCTTGCGAAACCCATCGCGAGGAGCGACGCGCGAGCGAATTACGACGTGACAACGCGTGTAGTCTGACGGCAGCACAGGAGTGCTCGGCGCTTAAAAGTGTGGGTGAACAGAGCAGCTGTAGCAAAGCAATTCGCGTTTCCATCACATAGGAAAAGAGCCCGAGAAACTGGAGCGAACGGGTGTGCCGCAAGTACTAGATGAACAAGGTGTACAGATATGTGCTCCCAGGACCGCTCTGCGGCAGTCTCTCAGCAGCACAAGATTGCTACGGAAGCATATTTACGGAGAAAGGTCGAAGAAACGTCACAAAATTTTGACTTTAATACACGTACCTCCAACCCGTCATTATACTGGTGCACGAAAGTGCCAATGAAAAAACCCTAGGTCCCAGTAAATTCGGGCCAGCACGACTGGAGCTAGGTGTCAGTGCCATCACTAGCAAAAGAACGGCCAGCGCACATGGCAGCGCAGGTGAACGTGAGTCCCTGCGCGAAAAAACAAGTTCGATCGCCAGCGAACTTCAAAACGTCGCGGGTCGGCGCACACGCCGGCGCCAGCGCAGTTCGAAAAACAAGGTTCAGGAAAAAAAGTTTCAGATCGTTGGACAGGCGCACAAAAAAAAAGGAACAACAAGGAAAGCACGCAAAATTAAGTACAGCGCGAATAGACCAGCACAGCAGAAGCCTTAGGTTTTACACGCGGTACAAATTTCGTGACAAGCCGCCAAATGGCAGCGTCCACAAGCGCTCCGTAGTTGACCGAAACGGTGCCGTTGCAACTGTTGCAGCAGCGAGAACGCGACCGCAGAAACAAAGACAGGCCAATCCGGTACAGTTGTTACCGGATTGGCTCGTCGACTGAATTTTCTGCTTGGTAATAACGACGTTAAGTGAATCAACAGGGCAGCATCCAAAGTCAGCGGCGCCGACCGCGTTTTGTTCCATATGATCGGCGAGGCCCTCATTCACGGTAACGCTCTTGGCTAGCAGGACGCTATCGGCGCGTTTTTCTCTGCAAGAAGAGAAGCTTACCTTCCGGAAAGCGCTTGTCCATCGCAGTAAACATCAGCCACAATTTCGAGTTGGGTCATGGGCGTGATGGAACACATGATTTCGCGTGGAAACCCATATAAAACGCAATCACACACGCACGCACACTCCACACATTCACGCCATTGTTAGAGGATGGCTGCTACTCGCTCGGGCGAGCGCGAGTGCGCATGCCCGGAAGCGCCGTGACGTCACGCGCGGAGCAGTCCATGCCAACCGAGCAGCTGGCGGTCGCTCGCGGTTGGCAAAGCCGCTAGCGCGACTGCGCTCGAGCGTCGAGGACGACCTTACACGCGCGCAGCGCGCAAAAGGCGGAAAATCAATATCTGCTGCACACATACACGGAAGTCCTTGAAAATCCCTTTGTCTCTGCTGCCGCCGCCGCAGAGTGTGCTGGCCGCGAAGTGAAATCGACCACTCGGATGGCCGACGTTACGAGGTCGCCATCCGAATCCACGCGCGGCCGGAATGCCGCGTCGGCCGAGCTTCAAGTAGATTCTGAGCGATAGCTGATAATGTTTGCACAATGAACGTGCGAAGTTCTCCACGCATTGATCAAGAGCGCTGCGACATAGCTCTCCCCCCATCCCGCAAATACCGCAGCTCACGGAACGTACTCCTCCGTTAAAATAGGCCCGTCCGACGGTGCTCGCATCGCCTCATAGATGGCGTGGGTATCGGAGCGCGTTGCTCTCCCCCAGGTCGTCGTCTGCTCTTCGCAGTTTGTGTTCTTTATTTCCTGCGGGCCGCGGCAAAACTTGCGCACAAGAGGGCGGACTGTTCGATCTTTGTGATTAGCATCCATTGTATAACTGACATGTCTAACGCATCGCTAGCCCTGCTGGTGTTCGGTGGATGAAAACTTTCATGGACACGCGCTGGCTATACATAAACATGATGTTCTTAGCTACATTCGCAAAAGCACACAGTTCCGAAGGCCTACTGCAAAAGTTCAAAGGTTGAACAGGCGTGGATTTTTACAGTGCCAGGAGGAAGTTCTTGGCGTGATATGTGATCGATGGCAGCAAATGCGTACCGAATGAATCAAGACGCGATCTCACCCGAACTCTCCGCCTTAATTTAAAGTTGTAATAAAGCTGAAGGTATACGTGACGCAGACTAAACTTCGAGTCCAAGGTCCGCAAATATTTTCAACTAACAAACCAAGCAAAGCCAAGCAGGAGTCATGACGAAGGTACGTTTACCTCGCCACACATGGCAGAAATTCGTTCGCATCAAAAACCAAACATCATCCGGAGCGCTAAATCCGAGCGTACCTTACGCCACGCCTTCGCCGAGGTGCCGTAGATATATGGCTAATAACGAAAACCGCAGAGCGACGAACGAACAGCGGGCGACTGCGCAGAAAGTTTGGGACATCACGAACAAGGTCAGAAATAAAACAGGAAAAAAGGAAAGAAAGCGCAGAACGAGAGAGGGTCATGCAAGGTAGGCGCAGGACGATGGTGTGGTGTGAGCGGCTTCTTCAGTGCGCTCGCCCTCTCGCTCATAATCGCTCAAAACCTTCCCAAACCCCGCCGCCAGAGGTAACACAAAAATGAACAGGCGCGCCATGGGAGAGGACGGAACAGAGATGGAAAGAGAGAAAGAGGTGGGAAGGACCCGGGGAAAGCGCATGCGCATAGGCAAAGCGCTGTCGCGTCGTCTGCTACTCGTGCGGGACTACTTGTTTACCGCGGAGTCACGCTGATGCACTGCGGCCGAGTTCGTCTGCTTCGCGGCCCTTCGCTCCTCCCCCGGTCACTGCGTTCCCTCTCTCAGTTCTCTGGTTCAATGCCGCTCTCAACCCACGCGCTGCTGCTCACCGCCGCGAGAGAGAAGCTTCTCCCTCTTTCTCCACAAAATAACGAACAAAAACGATCAGCG